>NW_028279327.1:0-216184 GCF_059751315.1 Micrasema longulum
CTCCTCTCTCCTCTCCTCTCTCTCTCTCCTCTCTCCTCTCTCCTCTCTCCTCTCTCCTCTCTCCTCTCTCCTCTCTCTCTCTCTCTCTCCTCTCTCCTCTCTCCTCTCTCCTCTCTCCTCTCTCCTCTCTCCTCTCTCTCTCTCCTCTCCTCTCTCCTCTCTCCTCTCTCCTCTCTCCTCTCTCCTCTCTCCTCTCTCCTCTCTCCTCTCTCCTCTCTCCTCTCTCCTCTCTCCTCTCTCCTCTCTCCTCTCTCCTCTCTCCTCTCTCCTCTCTCCTCTCTCCTCTCTCTCTCTCCTCTCCTCTCTCCTCTCTCCTCTCTCCTCTCTCCTCTCTCCTCTCCTCTCTCTCCTCTCTCCTCTCTCCTCCTCTCTCCTCTCTCCTCTCTCCTCTCTCCTCTCTCCTCTCTCCTCTCTCCTCTCTCCTCTCTCCTCTCTCCTCTCTCCTCTCTCCTCTCTCCTCTCTCCTCTCTCCTCTCTCCTCTCTCCTCTCTCCTCTCTCCTCTCTCCTCTCTCCTCTCTCCTCTCTCCTCTCTCCTCTCTCCTCTCTCCTCTCTCCTCTCTCCTCTCCCTCTCTCCTCTCTCCTCTCTCCTCTCGAAATAGTAATAGTGACGGATACAAGTATGGATAATTATTATTTTCTTTAAGATATGAGTATCGCCAAAATCGCTTTTGAACCTTCCCAATTTCAAGGATGTGGTTTGATTTATAAGAGTCCCAAATTATGGAACAGTATTCTAGTATGCTGCGGACTAGTGCATCATACCTAGAAAGAAATATCTAGAGTTTCGACGTACAAATCCAAAAATCTTACTAGTTTTATCTACAACACAAGTAATATGGGACTTAAATGTGAAATTCACTTCAAAAATGTCTTCGTAATATTATTTGAAGCAATAAACATATGCATATTAAAGGAAAAAAAGGATACATAAGATATGTTTTAGGCTAGTCATGACATATAAAAACAAGTGTAGATAACCAGGACAAAGAATAAGCTTGAAACGTCAGAAATTAAAATATATTGGAGAGACCATGTCAACAGAATGGACCACTCCAGAATCCTTTACATTGTAGCTTAGGAAATTCCACCTGGTCATCGTCTCCTTGGTAGACCGTCTAAAGGATAGAAAGACAGTTGGATTTCAACGTCCTAAGAGTAGCAGCTTTCTGCCATAACAGATCAACAGATCTAAACGAAGAGGAAGACATAGAAGAAAAATATACATAACTGGAATACTAGAAATTGGAATAGGATAAGAAAAAAACAAAAACACAAAATAGTTTAACGTATAAACCAACCGGTTTCAAAGCTATGCAAGCTTCTTTATCAAGGTATACAAGTATACTTTGATACACAAGTATACAAATAAACATTGATAATGAAGCTTGTATAGCTTTGAAACAGGTCTGTAGAAAAATAAAAAATAAATGGTAAAAAACAAAGCTGTTTTTATTTATTTTATTATAAAGAATAACCACAAAGTTAGAGCTTCAAATTTAGAAAACTCACTAATTAAATAAAGGGTATGTTTACTGTAGGACGTGGAGGTATAAATTAGTATGCAGCAATTGAAATAATTGTTAATATGAGTAAATAAGTATAATAAAAAGAATATGAGTCTAACAGGACGAGACATTTTCATTAACGATAATAAAATCGAAGTGATTGATGAATAGATTTATCTAGGACACAAAGTCAAACTTGGTAAAGATAACCAGATAGTGGAGTTACCAAGAAGAATAGGGCTAAGTTGGGCTGCTTTCGGCAAACTTAAATATATTTTTGAAAATAAACAAGTCCCTATATGCTTGAAAAGACAAGTATATGAATCGTGTATATTGCCGGTGACAACATATGGACTACAAACCATGTCTGTAACACAAAAAATGGCCAGAAATTAAAATGCACGCAATGATCCATGGAAAGACAGATGCTCGGTGTATGTCTAAGAGACAGAATAAGAAATGAAGAAATAAGGCGCTAAACCGGAGTCGTGGATATCATGGATCGTGCAGCGAAATTGAAATGGCAGTGGGCAGGGCACTTGGCGAGACAAAATGATGGCAGGTGGAGGCCCAGAATAATAAAGTGGAGACCATGGGCAAAAAAAGAAGTGTTGGAAGGCCACAAAAAGATGAGATTGCCTCTATTGCCGGTAAAACGTGGATGATGAAAGCGGGTGATAGGAAGGAATGGAGACGTTTGGAAGAGGCCTTTATCCAGCAGTGCAGTGCTGAGAATAAGGCTGCAGAAGAAAGAAAGATGAGTAAATATATAATCTAATATTAACTAACTAAAAAAAATAAAAAATTCTAAAGTCAGCAAACAAATTGTGTTACTAAGTTGGAAAGCGGGGTTCGAATCTCGGAACTGTGATTTATGAGTTTGCGACATACGAGTATTAAGTGGACACGCATACGTTTGTAGCATACTTGTCTATTGCTTACCAGGAGCTCAATCACAGATGGCTATCGACATGCTAAAAAACGTGCTAAGTATTTGAGCGATCACCACGAACAATCATGAACACGCTGAAGTTAAAGCGGTCGCATCTGTGATTAAGCTCCAGGAGCTCAATCACAGATGGCTATCGACATGCTAAAAAACGTGCTAAGTATTTGAGCGATCACCACGAACAATCATGAACACGCTGAAGTTAAAGCGGTCGCGTTGCAAAACGCCATAGATAAGTTCCTGTGCGAGATTCAACCAATCCTCTTGAACTGACCGAAGTTGAATTTCGTTTTGCAACGCGACCGCTTTAACTTCAGCGTGTTCATGATTGTTCGTGGTGATCGCTCAAATACTTAGCACGTTTTTTAGCATGTCGATAGCCATCTGTGATTGAGCTCCTGATCATAAACGTAAATATTTTTTATCGTTAGTTTCCTCTCAATACATAAGTGGCCAAGGTTATTTATTTATTTATTTGCTGTTAACTCTTTCCAGATGTAAGATGTTCCATCAGCTTGGATATGTATAGTTGTATAGGGCTGTCGCGCTATAAAATGCTGTAGATCATTAAAAAAAAGTTTTTCAAACCATAGAGTAATTTATTTATTTTAAAGAAACAAACAATCGACAATGATATAATAACATTTTTTTTTAAATACGGTTTAAAGACAGATCAGCGAAGTTTCTAAATAAGAATCATACATATTATTAAATTTTGTTACGACAAAAGGGTGTGTTTATGTGTATGTGTATGAGAGTAAGTGTAGATGTGTGTTTATGTGTGGGAGTAAGTGTTCAGGTGTGTGTAAGTGTGAGCATCATTAAATAGTAAGTGGGATCGTATCGCAGCCAGAAACAATGAGTCTTAATTTATTTTAAAATAAATTAAAGGGCATGTAAAATATATCAATAGATGAAAAAAAGCATTGTGGTTAGCGCAAGAACTATAGAGGAAAGAGTGTTGTACATAGTTAGTGCTACAGACTGGCAGATGGAATAAATACTTATTTCTTGTCACGCGAAAGGGGACATTAAGATTAACTTTGGAGAGTAGGTTAAAAGAGTTTAGTTTATTATTTAATAATTTATGTAAATAGCATAATTCAGATACAGTGCGTCTATTTTCAAGGGTAAAAATCCATTTTGTTTGGCAGATTGGCTGTAAGTACAAAGCGTTATAATTTATTTTTATAATCTAGGTATTTTAAAGTAATGTATAATTTAAATAAAAGACGATTGATACGTAAATCGACAAATTTAGAATCACCGATTACTGAAATCGCTTTCACGACATCTTCAAGACTGGATCTTTAACATATTATTAGGTGTTTACCTAAGTTTTTCCGTTTTTTTCCAAATTTAAAAATGAGCGCACAAAAGTAAAAGAAATGGTAAATGTAATATGTCATCTGGAAGGAAAAAATAAGCTTCACAAGATGTTGTGTTAGCTTTTACTTTACATTTATTTTTTTATTTGCTTATAAGCCTTCAAGACGGCATGTGCAGAAGAAATTGAATATTTTCGACACCTTCAGTTTGTTTTCAATCAAAGGAATAAAGCTGCCAAAACTGCTCGCGATATTTGCGCAGCGTACGGTGAAGATGCCATGAATTAAAGGAGAGCTCGTCGATGGTTTTTGCGTTTTAAAAGACGGTAAGACGATTTAAGATGTCGGTATACAGTCATGTGACTACAACTCATCTGCTTAGTAAATTATATGGTATTTGGTAATGTATCCAAAATAAAACAAGTTTATTGGATTGTAATTCTACTTTATTTTTTATAAAATATACTGGGTATATTGTGACATACAAAGGGTATATATACAAATAAATATACAAAGGGTATATTAATTTTAAAGTCATACCCTTACAAATGTTTTTAAATAATCGAATGTTTTTCCCCAATATAACCAAAATATTCCTGTAATATACTCAGTATACCCCAATTGAATTTTAATTACTCTACTTATTTTGGCTTGTATAGAAATCCACAAACATAAAATAGCAATTATTTTTAGTATATAAGGAAACTTTGTAAATATTTAAGTTAGTTTGTTTGAAAATGTCCTAACAAGACGAAACGCGTCACAATCTACCCTTTGTATATTTTATAAAAAATAAAGTAGAATTACAATCCAATAAACTTGTTTTATTTTGGATACATTACCAAATTAAATATGAAATTCTACCAATTGTCTGCATACACAATAAATAAATTATATGATAGTTTAAAAGGGATTTTTATGAATAATATGGTTTTAGCGGTCCTTTTTGAAGTCCATTGGTGGTCCGGAATGCTCTGTGTCTTTCAGGTTGAAATAATATTCCTACTTTTGACATATCCACCTTCAAATATTTGTTGAATTTGATCATGCCATGTCTTTCTCGGTCTTCCTTGATTACTGCTTCCTTAATATTTTTAGCCCTTCTTTCGCTGTCCGTGGGTTTTACATATCCAAATCAATGCAGAAATTTATTTAATAATATATGTATAGTTAATAAACCAAAATCTTCTTTGATTAGTTGTACTTCTATATTTTATTGATATTCAATAATATTATAATATATTGAATAATATAATATAATATTATTATTTCAAGTCGTATATTATAAGAAAAATAACTTACAAATGTAGGTATGCTATACTGCCGTCACAAGAAAGAATGACGTTTCTACGTAAAATAAAAAACGGAGAAAATAAATATTTTGTAACTCGGAAATTGAAAACCTCGCTGTGTGAAAAATATTAAAAAAATTAAGTACATTATTATGCGACAGTATGTATAATATTTTGTTCTTACGGAATATATATATTAATTGGAATAAATTTGAAGTTATATACTTAAAAATTTACATCTTCATTTTCTTTTTAGTAAAAAAAATACAAGAAAATATGTTATACTGCTATGTATGTTTTCTAGCTAGAAACGCCCTTTTTATTTAATAATTAAGTAAATGCATTTCTTTCTTAGTGTTAAAATGCCAATAGATTCTACTCAACTAAATAAAATAGACGTTACTGGCCATTTACTGTTTTTCAAACTAGTAACGCCGACCTAATAATCAATTTATTTTTTTGCTACGTTTTTTTTACTACATTTTTTACTATGTTTTTACTACATTTTTACTATGTTTTTACTACAATTTTACTATGTTTTTACTATGTTTTTACTACAATTTTACTATGTTTTTACTACATTTTTACCATGTTTTTACTCCATTTTTTACTTTGTTTTTCACTTTGTCCTGTATCTTTATAACTGTTTCTATAAATTGATTACTGTTTTTTATATTTTTTTTTACTGTTTTAGAACGGGGTAAATAGCCCTAGTTAGACAGTCAAAGCAACTTTACATAAATTATAATTTTGTGTATGTAATATAATGATAATAAATAAAAAATAAATAAAATTCACTTCGAAATTACCAGCAGATCTTAAATTGAATTGAATACGAGTAGGTACATTCATTTCAGATATTTAAAAAAAACGGAATAGAAGAAAAAATAAGTTTTTTAATCAGTCTTTTATAATTATATAAGTCAGAACAGCGTTTTATATTTAGTAATCTTTAAGACTTTTTGCAGTTAAGTCTCATTTATTAGGGAAAATAATAGGGTTTTGGTTATTTTAGGAAGATAATTCAAGTACCAGTAGATGCGTTTTTTTCCTGATTCCGAATATGTATTTAACTCATTAAAAAAAAAGTTACTTGCGTCCTTCTTTCTCATGACGGCAGTATAATGCTGGCGCACTGTACCCTACATAAACCTCATGACTGTATTTATAAATAGAGTTTCCATAGTAGGGATATCTGGTAAAGCAATCAGTATAAATTTGAAGTTAAAATTCACAGAGATGAAGCGTGTTCAATAAACTCAGCGGAGCGGATGTTGAAATATTCAGTTAAATACATATTCGAATGTTCTTAACTAACTACGAGTACGAGCAAATTTTAATTCATTAAATAAAGCAGTATTTTCTAATTATTAAAATGTTAAAAATTAAAATATTTTTTGAATGGTCAGATAATAAAGTAAATGTAGCCACATATCTGATTATCGTAGGCGATAAGGAAGTTCAGTGGTTTTTAAAAAAATATTATCATTTGTTTATAGACTATCAAACTAAGCCATCAACGGCTTCGAAATTCTAAATGGGCCCTTTTCTAAAAGCCCCAACCTCTATGTGCCCAAGGGCCCCTTGCACGGCCAAAGACGGCCCTGACAATGATCAGAAGTCTAGTTTTCTTCAAGTGTATCGGAAGGTCTGTTGAAGAACGACAACAGTCCGCCTTTTTCTGGCCTGGTTTTCTGTGATTTCCTCGTCATTAGGGCAAATGCTGCGAAGCTTTTAAAACAGGCCACAGCCAAAACATTCCACCAAATATAACAACTTTAAAAAGTTTTTCTAAGAAGTTAATTAAGAAGCCTACACTAGTACCTTTTTTTACACGGGGGATACATTCCACACCTTAATTTAAAAAAAAAATTATATATCAAAATACCTACTGCAAAAAATCACGACAAAGAATATTCACTATAACTATCATATTTATATTATACGCAAAAAGCTAAGTGCGACGTAAAGCATTTTAATAACACGTGGGACTTAAAGGTGAATCAAACATTTCCCGCACGCAAACAATATATTCTGAAAACATTTAGATAACTAATAACAACGAGCGGATATAAAATCACTGAGAAACGCGGAATTAGTACACGATGCCAAAGATCGCGCTAGGAAGTAAAATGAACACTGGACAATAATTATATATATAATATGTTAGTAGTAGCATCTTTAGTTAGTCAGTTCGGACATTCATGCAGTCATTTATATCACCTAGTCAATTAGTTCAGATATCTATATTATAGTTATCTACTATTTCTGTTACTCTGTTTATACGAATTATGCTCTGTAATAAACGTGCATTAAATCATAGCATTGTTTTCTTATATTACCTTCAACTGGGTAGGAGCTCCCATGCTTTCCCCAAGCTTTAAATCATACAAATAGTATAATTATATTATTATTACGCGTTGTTGAAAATTATTCTGTTTTTTTTATATATTTAATTTTTGGACCGTGTTAAAAAACCGTATTAAATGAGGTTCCAGTGTATATATATTTTTTAAGTGAACAAATAAATAATAATCCCTGTGCAGTAAATATAAACCTTGTACATTATAAGCGAAGTATAAATAATAATTATAATAATAATCATGGTTTATTGACAAAAATTTACAAATTCTTTTTTTCTAATTTTTTTTGCACCACAACAGTCCAAGAGGCCTAATTACAGCGGTGAATTACATTACAGAACAACCAGGCTTGAGAAAAATCACATTTTAATTTTTGTGTTCTCACCGGGAATCGAACCCGGAACCTTCCGTGCGTGAGTCAAGCGTCTTGACCACTACACCATGGAGGCTGCCATCGATTCTTTATCGACTACAATATAAATAATATAATACTTTTATCTTAGGTAATAAATTTCTCTGGATTACGTCTAGTCTGCCTGACTAGGTACAACCTGTTTTAAGGCAGACATTTTTTGCAAAAATAAACAATAACATGACTACTTACTAGTTAATTTATTATAGAATTATACAATATTTCAATATACCATTTATTATTTTAGAATATTTTTGAGTATATTTTCCGATTTTTGTCCACCTAAATCTAGTAACCATTTTTTTACAAATTTATTTAATTGAATTCGGGTCACGGTTTTGTAATGTTCTGGTAACAAATTGAATATTTTGGGGCCCAGAAACCTGAAATTTCTTTGCCCAAATTCAGAGTTTGTGGTAGACCCCATGACCCATAAATACCCTTGTAGACAAAAAAGGTTGTTTTCTGTATAACATTTTTCTGTTCTTCTTTTCCGTCATTAATGGATTTGTGTGTTTTACATAACATGTATTTAGTATTTACATATTTTTATAATATTTAAAGTATTATAATGATCAATACATCGACAAATTAATAACTATCTGAATTTCGCGTTTCTTTAGGTTTCGGTATTCGAAATATTATATTTTACATAAATCTCCCGCGGCTCTATAGCTCAGTGACTTGTAATATAGCCGGGAGTAGATAAAATTCCTTTGCTTGCGAATCACGTGCTTGGAAAAGTTATGGAATGTAATTTGTTTGAGAGGGAAAACCCTTAAAACCTTGCGGTAAATGTTACAGGCTTGAGGAAACATTTTCACTGAACACGAAAATATCAAATATTCGCGTGTTCATGCTGCGATATTGGAGCATATTAGCAGTATTTGGGGATAAGTTCAGAAGATTTAAGGTTGAAATATGAAAACGAATGAATCTACAAAAAAGTGATAAAAATATGATCCATTAACGCATTTTACAACGACGATAGTGACTTTTTAAAATTATTGCTGTTAAATAAGTGCGTAAAAATTCCCTCACTTATTTTTAATTTCTTTGACAATGGTTATTTTTTCTTTATTCATAATTACTATTGACACACTACACACAGTTCTACGGGTATGTTGCAGTAGCGAGCCGTAATATATTTTTTAGGTCTACAAAAAATGTTCACTGATTTGAACCTACATATAAGTACATAATATGTAAGTAATTTAATAATCAATTACTATTTTTTCTGTGGTTCTGTGAAAATCAACTCAAACAACAATTACTATTTACCACGCGATGTACGTAGCTTTATTCTAAACTATTTTTATATAACACTTGTACAAAAGTTTATTTACAAATACCACAATGACATTCAGTAGATCTTTCCATTATTTATTTATACATCAACGGTTCAAAGATCCTTTGACAAAAAAATGACAATTTACAGAAATAATCACAGCAGTGAACAATAATCATGTAGTACATAGTATGAAATAATAGAACAATTAAAACTAAAAAAAATAGTGAACATATAATACAAAAAACAAAAATGTAAAAAAGAAACGTAACATCTCTAAATAAAATATAACAATAACCATGAGAAAATCTTATGTTCCAAATATAAATATAACACAGTAAAGTTGAGAATAACTAGATAATAATTATTATTTTTAAAAAATACAACATTAGTCCTTAAAAATTTTACGTTTTTTGAGCAATAAAAAAAAAAAAAATAGTATATAAAAAAACTTAAATTAACTAAACAAAATCTTTATTTAGTGAAATCATCATCATCAGTTGGTTAGAAGAAGTTGCCATTTGGCAATAAATCCACCAATTATGTCTAACATGTTAAAATAAAAAAATAAAAAATCACGTATTCCAGGAAACAAAGTTAAATTTAATAATACATTTTTTAATAATTCCATCACTTAACTAAAACATAACGACTGAGAATTCGTTTTTATTCATGAACAGAATTTGTAGCGAAAATATCAAATATTTGTTCTAATTCATTTCCATACCTATCTACCTTGGTAAAGGTGAGTGCATTTCGAAGTTGGTCCGGGAATTATTGCAAAAAAATAATTCCTTACTTCTAGTGCACCTACCGGGTATTCAAATTTGAATTATTTCAAGCAGAGCAGGGCTGCCAATTATTGATTTCATTATGATTTCATTATCAACACTGAGCACTGGCCGATTTTAAAAAAAAAAGAATAATTCCAAAATCGGCCACTGCGAACGCCACACGTCCTTTGTGATACATAAAACATACGTCAACGATATCAAAGAAAAATAGTCCTTCGGAAATAGTGTTCGAAACATTAGTTTCCAAAGAGAGAATCTTCAAATAATATTTGTAATCTGCAAGCTTGTTTTAGTACGAAAAAAGCTGACTAGGATTAAAGATGTAAAATATAATGTACTTTTTTGTATGGAGAAATAAGCTGAGGTAATCGGCTAGTTTCATCGCTCACTGAGAACGGGCTGGGCGCTGGGCGCACTTCATAGATATTTTTTTGTAGGAATTTATAAGTGACGGGGGTGATTTGTAATTAATAATACTTATTTTTATTTATTTTCCCACAAACATATTTACTATAAAGCTTTGTTATCGAAAGTCAAATATAATTTTAAGCTGTGCATAATTAATTGTTTCGACGATTCGCCCCTGGTATGCTGGTATAATATTCATAAGAAATATTACAAAAAAGTTTAGCGTATAAGGTCGTTTAGTGGGCAATACAATATTTTGTCTTGAGACTCGACCAGTCAGTAGCTACCCATGGTAAAGTGGGCTGGGGAGGTTGCACGGCGTCTATCATGAACCCCCTAATAAATATACAAAAAATAATTCTTAGAGTGATGCTTCGATGTCCCCTAATTTTCCCACCTGAGACATTGTCTCAATTCATGAAGGTACTGGATATAAGTCATTTTTTAAAAATATACTCATCGACACATTTCTGGTCATGTGGCTACAAGAGTAGATCCCAGCAGAATGCTCGTACGAGATTTTCCTGTAATTTGAAATTTGTAATATCGAAAACATACAACTTTCACCCAGAAAAAAATCTATTTTGTGGCCCCAAGAGTGTTCAACGTCCTGGATAAACCTATTATGTTATCCAAAACGAAGGCCATTTTCTGGAGAAATGTACATGTGTGGGTTTTATCTAAGGGAAGAGACCATTGCAGGAGACTGCTGCGAGAATAGCATAGATTTATGTATGGTACTTTTAAGCTTTGTAGTATTCTTGTATAATATGCATGCTTTCACTTTCTATTTTGGTGGATTCCAACTAAACCCTGGGCTCTTGGTTTCATAGAGTTAGGGATACTTTTTTTTTTTTTTAAATGTATATTTTTTTTTTATTTGGGAAAAAAACAACAGTTTTTACATATATTGTATAAAAAAAATAAGAATATATATGAACGAAAATTTTGAAAACAGTCGATAAAAATTTACCACAGTTGTGTAAGATATCGATTAAGTACACTATCGGTATCAAAATAAAAGCAGTTAACAATTGTTAGGCACTTAGAAACTTGCAAATAAAATAAAAATACATATACTTATTTACAGTTATAAAAACAAAGTTAATAGAAACAAGATAAATTTAAATTTAAAGAATAAGAAAAGAAAAAAGTTACATAAAAATAATGTAAAAGGTACAAAAATATAATAATAAACATACGAATACATACATAATTACATACATAATTTAGTAATAGGTGTCGTTATAAATAAATATATTTTTTTAAAATCCTACCGTTCTTATTGGTAAACCGTATATTAAAAGGAAGGGAGGTAAGAGTTCTAAGGATATATATGTAGTTATGATTCAGGCGTTTCTTGAAAAAGGCCAGGGATGGTGCGTTTTGTACATGAAAAGGTAGCTTATTCAAATATTGGCATGAGGGTGAATGTTTCTTTGTAATCTCTGTATTTCCGCCAGGAAAATCTTTATTGTTGTGTAAATAATGCACGGACTACCCTCAATCTGAAGTATCGGCACGAGATGTTGTCTCGTCTTCTGCCATTACTCTCAGTAAGGGGAGATGAAAACAGGAAAATAAGGAAGAAAAACTTCCCGAGGGGTGAAAGCTCGCTTCGGGTCAAGTACCTCCCGTACAATATACGACGTAGCAAAGTGCACACGAGGGTTATTAAACTAACGTGTTTATTAATAACAGGGGAAGACATTTTGTAAGCACAAAGGATGAGTTTGCTCCAACCGGAGGTAATACAAACGTTGAGCATTGTGTAAAACATAATCTTTTAATATATTACAACAGAAATGGACAATATTTTAGAGATGGAAATACGGAAATCTAGGAATTTGCAGGACTTGTGACCTGTCATTGGCTGGTTTACGTGGCCACTTTACGCAATGTGTGACATTCACCATTATGCCAATGTTTTAAAATACGCATTTCTTTAGTTATTCCATCTGTTGGTTTTTGTGAAGTTAAAGAGCTGAAACCTTTATTGACTCAAGTGAGATTCATCCGGCTGAATTATTTCACTAACTAGGCAACATCTAAAAACATTTTTTAATTAAATCCTTCTTTATCGACCAGCTGGTTAAATCAACAATATGCAACAAATTTAAATATGAACAACTCCCTAGGGAGAAAATCCAGCCAGTCTGCAAGCATTTGGACATACTCAAAACATTGTTGAAATCGACAATATTTTGAGTTTGTCTAAATTTTTTTCACAACTGAGATCGTTTTAGAGAAGGTAAGTATAAAAATAATAAAAAAAACAGATTCTATTATTCGAAATTTAGATGTTTTAACTTAATCATAATAGTGATTGTTATATAGTATCTAAAGTGGCCACCAACCCAGGCAACGACAGGCCATAAGCCTTGTTAATGCCCAGACTTGGATATTACCCTCTTTAAAATCGCATACATTGTTGTTGTAATATAAGTCCGTAGGAGTGAAATCCAGTTGTGACCTACAAAAATTTGCATAAAATCAAAATATCATTATTAATAGTCGATAGTTTATCAAGACGAACATCAAAATAAACTTATTAATATAAAGGAACCTGCTCAGTGTAAATAGCCTTTACTGTTTTATACCATCTAAAATGGTTTTATTTTTTAATAAATAAATAAAAAAATAATAGCAGTATTAATATTAGTTTTCATTCAAACTAAATTATCACTTTATTTCCAATATTTACCTGATACCTCCGTTATCCAGTAGACGCTTTTTTTTCTTGTTCAATTATCTCGGAAAGTATAGCCCATATGTTAAATTTTATTGAACACAAATGTAGATCGTGTGAACTGCCGTCAGATGCCATTATTAGTTGAAAAAGTATAAACATTGACGTCCATTATCTATATACTGTACCCTTTATATTGAATTTGACATTTTTATATATTATTGTATTAACTTTTCCCTTACAGTCCCAAAAACATCCGCGCGTCACAGTGCTGTGAAGTCATTACACATGCAAAAAATGAGACTTTAAATCGGAAAAATGGAATATTCATAGACAGTTTGAATTATTTATAGTTTTTAATTATTTTTTATTAAAAGGAATAACCCGCTTAGCTTCTACTTTACAGGCTTGTCAGTAGATGGGAAAGAAAGTACATGGAAGAAAGTTGATGAATAATACACCTAGACTAATGGAGAAAAAAACTTTGTTGGATTTTTTTCTTGCAACTGGCGGGAATCGAAACCGCGACGCCAGTTTCACAGTTGACCGTTTAACCAACTGCTCTATGGCGCCTGTTAAAGACAAAAGTAATAATATTTTAAACCGAATTGCCAAAAACATGAAAAAAACATTATTTCATGCTCGTAGCGCGGGCGAAAGAACCGCCCCGGACGAAAGTCGGATAACTACTGCAAGCATCTGGGAGAAGTATTGGAAACTTTGCTGTTCGCATGTGTGACGCATGAAATTGTTTCTCTCGTTCCCGAATAAACGTGTATTATCGGAAGTGAGACGTAAATAGTGTGTGAAACAATTATATATTAGAATTATTATTTTACCACGTACTCCGCAAAATGCGACACATTATAAATTAAATAAATGTTATTATTATAAATATTAACAAAACTAAGGTACTAGATATTACATCGTCCTATACTACGAGAGAAAATATTAGAATGAAAGCCCACGCTTACGCGTGTCTTTATAACGAACCCGAAGGCACTACGTCATGTAAATGTAACATGTTAGAAATTGTAAGTGATTGTGAATACCTTGGTTTAACATGTGACAGAACTTTCAACTTTGAAAATCACATTTACATAATCTGCACGAGACTTAGAGTGTGTATGGTAAAACTTTATCAGCTGAAGAAAATATTACCTTTTTAATTACTTAAGTTAGTTTACATAAGTCTTGCAGAATCAATTATATCATACGAAATTCTGTCTTGAAGAGGAACTCACAAGTCATACGTCAATAGAATTCACAATCTTCAGAAAAGACTTCTCAAGATAATGATTAAAAATGAAGAAGTCAAAAATATTTGCAAAGATGACGCAATCGCATTTAAGCATTGTGGGGTACTTCCGGTGAAGCAACTTTACCACTTTAAGCCAACAATAAAGCATTTTGATGAGGAAAAACCATGCTCAGTCACAAACATGGGACAACATCGATAACAGCCATGAAACTGGTAGAGTCTAGAGCACAAAACTTGGATGTAAAAAACTCTACCAGCAAACGATTGAAGGATTACCTCATCAAGAATCAAAACTTCAAGATGTAAAGTTGTGTTTATCCAATCCAAATATATTTGTGTTTAATTTTTACAGTGGTTTTTTGTTGTTGTTTGTTTTTGTGTTTATTTGATATTTTACCATTATTTTTTTTTAAATGTATTAGAAACGCGCTGATAAACTTTTATTTATTATTAGTTTAGCGCGATCTAGATTTTGTTTACTTTTGTACATTAATTTGAATAAATAAAAAAATAAAAATAACAAAAAAAAACTTTCTGTTGTATTGATGATTTATCTCCGATTTTTGACAGAATGCTGTTTTTATTCCCAAAGGGCATTAATTATTTAATAATGAAATATTTTAACCGATTTGTAAATGTATAACAGAGGAACTCAGAAAGTCTTAAACCATAATTTATTATACTTATGAAGATATTTATGTTATTATATGCAATTGGTACTAGCTACACATTACTGAAAAGGGAGAGTTAATGCGTGTATTGTATAAATAAAGACTGTAAAAATAAGTCTTGAAATAATAGTAACCCCAATTATGAAAACATTAATTAATTAATTAGAAGTCTAGATTTATCGTATTGATTATAAAATCAATAGAATACCCAAAATTGATTATAGCGGGTACTTAAGACAGCCCCGATGTAAAATTAAGGGTATTCTGACGGCTTGTACATTTTTGGTTGATTGAGACTGAATAACTGATAGCACCAATAATCACAGAACTAAAGGTTAATGGAAATGTAATTAATGTAATGATCGATATGAATCCCTATTCGAGCTGTATTTTCATTTGTTGATTTAATGACTAATTAATATATATTTTTTGTCATTGTGCTGAAATATTTCTCACTATGAAAAAGATGTCAACCGGTTTCTGTTTGAGGTTGATCGAAGCATCTTGAGGACATTTATGTTACGACTGAGTAAAAATGGTATGCAATGTGTGATTCTAAATTGTCTTAATTAATATGACACAAGGAAAGAAGAAAAATACAGCTTGCCCAACATATACCGCACACCGCAACTGTTGACGTGGCAAGTCTCCTTGGCGGTGCTCAAATACATGGAAAAGTTGCTCGACGCCAAACAAGAAGAGCTGCCCGAAGGGGCTCTCTGTAATCTGGTAGCCATAGCATCTATGTGCTGAAAGAAGGTTATCCAGAAAAACATAATATGCATTTCATTGGAGTGAGAAAAGAGGGAAGTGAATTCTTCACTGACTGAGATTAAACTGATTGGACATGATCAATTCGCCGAAATGATGACAAAACTTTTTTAAAGCCTTGAAATTTTTTTTGGAAGCCACTAGATCTATATATACGACAGGACCTATAACAGGGCCACGGTCAGAAGAAAAATTCAATAAGATTTTTTTACAAATTAGAACTAGATCACATCAAATAGATTTCACAAGAAATCAAGGTGTACCAACTAAAACGCATCACGTGTCCATATATGTATATGGAGAAAATGTAATGTAACTTAAATATTCGCTTAAAAAACATATGAGATGTTTAAATAATAATAATTTTTCAGAGTTCGCCAACCATCTCATAAATTCAAATCACGAGTTAAAATTTTACATTCGCATACTAAAAAAAAACTTAAATTAAATAACATAGAGGGGTTTAACATAAAAACAGTTTTGAAAAATAATATTTCTCTAATACATAATCAAATATCTTTTCAATTTGGTCCACTTTTTTATTTAAAAATTAACCAATCGTGTAACCTCCTATGATTATGAAAAAATGAAATATGATGATAAAAAGTTATTGAAAAAATATGCTACCTGGAAGTCCTTAGAAAATGGAAGTATAAAATAGGATAGAAAGTAGAAAAGGAAGAGAAAATGGGAAGGTAATAAGAGGAAGTAAATTCAAAATAATTAATTAAATTGACGTATTTATTTTTACATGTGCGTGCATTTTTTTTCTTTTTACCGCACGTTAGAAGTTCGGATAAAAGCTACCCTTTAATGGTTAATTTTACCTTTGTTTAAATTACTCCTAACATTTATAATTCAGAAAAACGAAATGTGGGTATTGCAGTCGTACATTTAATATGTACATTAAAATTTCTCCCTTAGTTTTAAAAATCTTGTTTATGGTATATTAATGCATTATTCAGTATACCGGGTAACTTTTGGTTTACCAATATTAACCACAGCGCATTTAAATGCACTTCCGGGTTGAATTTTAAAAAGGGGTAAAAAAAGGAAAATACAAAAGGCAAATTGCATTTTTTTCGATTTACAATGTTTTCCCAATGAATTGATTAATCTGATATTTTCTTTCTTCTGAATTTCTAAACAAAAAATAATACTTTGATCCACTTAGCTTTACAACAGCAATAATCGCTTTCATCGTTTTTACGACATCGTCAGACAGGTTTGCTTTTTAAAAGGTTTAAAGTATGTGTACATTAATTTATTGAGTTCGCATTTATGTTGTTTTTACAAGATCTCTAATACCCGTATGCAGAGACAAACCTTAAGGTGAGGAGAGTACATTCTATTGTCTTCACCTGCGGGTTATTCTCTGCATTTGAAATTAGAATGTACTTTCCTCACCTTAAGTTTTGTTTCTGCATACGGGTATTAGTATTATTTATTTATTTTTATTTATAAATTTATTGCAATAAAATATGTACATACTCAATAACAGGGAATATATATAAAACCAATTAATGTAAAATGAAAACGAAGTGTTCTCTGTCTATGATAGTCTCCATCTAACATGGCACAGCCTGTTCTAAGATGGAGATTTTTTATCTTTAGAGCGTAAGTAGTCCTATACTAATAAAACAATAACATAAAAAAGAAAAACTAAAATTACTGAATTATAAATGCCTAGCTAATCAAATGTAAGAAATTAAAAATCATTATTATACAAATATAAAGTATATAAATGTGCCAAGAATACATGTTACTTAAACATAAATAATATAGTATAATATATAATAAAACAAATATAACGCAATGAAATACGTTATAATTTATGTATCAAAATTAAAAACTGATTTGAGTCTACCAATTTCATTTATTAATTTAATTATATTTTTTTATAAAAGAAAAACACATATTTCTGAAAATGTTCCAATAAGTCCCAACAATTGTTTGATTTTTTGTTATATTAAAAAAGAAAAAAACGTATGAGTAGACAATCAATGTTTGATTTTAACTTAAAATTATGTATACACTATCACTCACACCAAATTTGTTCGCCTCGTAGTCAGTGCGTTTGCCTAGCATGCAAGAGGTCCCGTATTCGATTTCCGATATAGTTGACATTAAATGTTTTTTTAAAAAGGAATAAAGAAAGCCTCCATTTAGAGGGTCGTCAGCAGGTGGGATAGAGGGATATGGAAGGAGGTAATGAAAAATATACCACACACCCAGATTTATTAAGAAAAAAATCTTTCTTGGATTTTTTTCTTGCAACTGGCGGGAATCGAACCCGCGACGCCAGTTTCACAGTTGGTCGTGTTACCAAATGCGCCTCGGCGCCTGTCTAAAATGTTAAACTAGAGTATATTACATTATCGTCCCTCGACTGGCACCTTACCTTCCATGTAACAAACATTATCGAGATTTGCGCTAATCGAAGCACTAATTAATTTATTTATTTATTAACGGATATTGTCTATTTATACAATTCGTAGGGTTTTAATAATTTCCCTAATGCTCCCTATGCAACTCCGAGTGCAATTAGGGGAATAATAATGGACAAATGACTGCATCACATAGATAGCTTTTAATTTGCCATCGATCGGTCGCTTGCATATTTCACTTTGTAGGGCGTTAGATATTATCGGAAACATTATTCATATGCAGTCCTATATAACTATGTCGTATTGAAGGCAATTCTTTTTGATTGTTAAATAGTTTCCGCGGTACAAGGGTCACTTCCGGGAGGGGTATGTCCCAGGGGGGTTGAATCAAACCTAAAAAAATATATTTTTATATTTACGGAAAAAGTATATTTAGAAAATGCACACTTAAGTCTATTTGACATTCTGTTTTGAAGGCTTGTAATGAAATAAAATAGTGTTTGTGACGCAGAAAATATCTTGTAAAACAGAACATTTTCTTTCGAATGACGTATAATTTTTTACGATTTTTTTCAACTTATAGAGTTAATTTTTAAATTTGGAAGAAAAAAACGGACACACCTTATGTTAACACACAATTCATAGAATGGCCTTAGTTTTATAAAGACCTAGGTACATAATAGTCGGAGCACAATGTCAATTTTAAAGTGATATTCCCCTATTAATTAGGCATTTAAAAATATAAAAAAGGGTTTTTTATTGGTACTCGCCAACACCCCCAATAATCTACTCTTGAGTTTACAACCCCTGAGCGAAGGGTCACCTTAGGACACACATAGGGGTGGGAGAATATGGAGTTATGGGGTGATTCAGTTTGTTCCTGGTCGCGTTATTCGATGTACGTTTCCCATTACATCAAAGCACATAATAACTCCCATTAAAGCTGACAATAAGAAGCGATATTGGAAAATTCGAAATGTCGAAATCTTGACGCAATTATTGCATATTTTTTTGCACTTGCAATATTGTTGTCAGTTGTTAGGTGCACTTTGTCCATCGTAGGTCGATAACCCGCTCAATAACTCGTTTAGGGTCCTGCACCTTTATTCGCGACTGGACGGTTTTTTTTAATAGTCAAAATTAGTGCCAAATACGCCCTCGCTAGTTCGGAGATGTCGGATGCTGAAGGAGAAGAACTGGGGTTAGAGACAGGAGAAAGGTTAGTCAAAAGTTTATTTGTATTCCAAAAAAGACGTGGATTTTTGTGCCGTGGTCTCGCAGTTTTGTGCCGTAAAGTGGTCAAAGTTACATATTTCGAAACGGACGTTTTTACATATTGATTTCACTATTTTTTTCATTTTTTTATTTCATTTTGTCGGCTTGGTGTGTTGGTCAGCGCGTTTGCCTACCACGCAAGAGGTCTCTGGTTCGATTCCCGCCACGGTTGACATGAAATATTTATTTAAAAAAGTGTTTTTACATAGAAATAATTCATAGTTTCTAGACTGGAACCTGAAACGTAAGACTGATCATCTGACTTCATCTAGCAAAAATAATCAAGATTCGCTGCGATTGGTATACCAATGCAGTGCCCTATGCACCATTAGAACGAACGAAGAAAGCAAATTTTGAAAAAAACGCCAACCAAGACGTCAACATCTGAGCGTCGGCTATTCCGTTTTTTTTATTACTCCATGTGAAATTATAGTACATACATGAAGGGAAAAAGATACCAAGCGACATGTAGCAACTTTACAGAAGAGCCAATTAAAGATTTTATATTTTTTTACTTAAGAGAAAAAAAAATGTCACTTTTGTAAAGTTGCAACGTGTCGTTGGGAATTTTTTCTTTTCAAGCGTCGATATATTAAGATAAAATATTAAAAATATTAATTTGACCAAAAAGTAAAAATATATGAGAGGGGGGGGGGGGTGAACATGGGAAGGAAAGAAGGAGAGGAAAGGAAATGCTCAAATATTCGGATAGTGAAATTGTGAATAATAAAGGGGCGGCTCTGATATTAGTGGGTAGATTGTTCCGCAATCGAGGGATGTCGGGCACGGTAAGCAAAAACGCTAACCACAGCATTTCGAGGTTGACTCATCCCTATTCAATTACCCTTTTTCGTGTGTATTTATTTGATTGTAGCCAAACGGCAAAAACTCCTTCAGGAGTTAAATCTACCAATATTTGGACAACTTGAATTTTTTTTTTATTTTATAAATTTTATATTTGAAGCACTAACTGTGTGATTCTTCATTATGATAAAATAAATAAAATCAACTTTGTTTTATATATATATATATTGTATTTTTCTCACATTACGTCCCATCCTTAGAAGAAAAAAAAGACTTGATTTATTAGTTCCATACGCAGCATAATATAATATATTGATACAATAAAATAGGAATTAATTTATTTGTTAAGTATACCTTGATTAAGAAGCTTGTATAGCTTTGAAACCGGTCGGTAGAAAAAAAAAATGGTTAAATCAAATACTGTTTTTTTTTATTTATGGATAGTTTATCAACTTGCATAAAATATTTATTTAATAAATATTTCTGAAATATTTCTGAAAAGGAATTATGATACCCATGTGGCGAATAATTTTATGAAAATTATAGGGTTCGTATTGTCTACACTAAATTCTAGGATAACTTTTTGAACCATACGTACAAAAGCTTATAAATTGGAAAAAAATATTCAATACAGCATAATTAGATTGAGTATTGTTTTAAAAACTATAAATCAACCGTGCAAAATAATTATTTGTCGCAGGATAAGCAATTAGCAGATCGCAATTGAGTCCTAGTTCCAAAGCCAATGTATAGCGTGAATTATGAAATTAAAAAAAAAAACATGAGATGCTGTTAAATTGCGATCTCTCAGGCGAATATCTGATCATCCTTCCACGGGCCTAAGGTGAATATCTCGGGTTCCTCTAGGTAGCATATTTTTTCAATAACATTTTTTTCAATCAAAATATTGATTTATTTTTTTTCAGAACCCTTTCCTATAATGTTAAGAGTGTATCTAAAGTAAAAAAATATTTTTCTGCCGAACTATTTCAATAATAATTCACATTTATCTGATTAAATTCAAAAGGGCCACAAATCGAAATTTGCCTTCCTTCAGTAGAGCTAATCTAAGTTTTTGAGACGAGCTTTTTTTTATTTTTTTATATTTATGTTTTTAATATCATTAGATGCGTTAAATGATCAGGGTATCACGTGTACTTCTCAGGTCAGAGTTGCCACTAAATAAATAAAAATAACAAAGAACGATGAAATAAAATAATTCATAGGTTAAATCAAATACAAATATAATAAAATGTAACTAACAATGACGTACATATTATACAAAACTAGAGATGAAAAGAATATAAGATTATCAACAAGGGTTGTTCATTCCTTTTTCTCTTACATAACTTCAAATTACATACATTAATATTGTTATTTTTCATCAAATTTCTCTACTGAAATTTGTATTACTGCTAAAATCGCTTTAATGAAATTTTATCAGCTACCTTTGGTTTAAAATTTTCTCCATATATTGCTTTTTCAAATTTGAAAGATTACTTGTTTTACCTGTTATTCTTTCTTTTTTCTCTGCTGCATTGACAAGTTTTTATACTTTTAAACTACTTTTAATTACTTATATTGTGTATGTTTATAAAATCTATATATTGCTGCTCTTACTATAATGTGTCATCAATTTTAAAGATGTTTTTTTAAATTTACTTAAATTTATTGTCTTATATTATTTCACTTAAAGATTTTTCTCATCGCTTCTTTGAATTCCATAAAATATGTATGTGTATACTTACGTTTTTCCTTTTTGAAAATGTTTTTATTTTTTTTATATCTGAGCATGTTTTTTATTCTTCATTTTTATTCTTACCTTTTAATTACTTTTTTAAATGTAATGTTAAAAGTTAATACGAGTTCTTAAGATGTTATGAACTAAATTAATAAAGCATAAATCAATCCATTTTAATTTTACCGTGTTGTGTGAATTCGGACCATGAAATGGACGTATGAAATGCTTTTGGTTGTCGAATTATAAATATCCAGTAATTTCTGGGACAAGTTATTGATGGTCACACGTGAAATGAGGAAACATAGAACGGCCATGTTGGTTCATGGGAAAGCATTAATGATTAACATCACTCATCAAACATTCACACTCTCACCATTAGCAAGCTGTAGACCTGGTGACGACACACCGCATTTTATTTTATGATAGGAATAAAGTACCAGAGAATTACTTATACACTGGAACATCTTTTTACACGGGAGATATGTTTACGCAGTACCGTTTGAAAAAAGTGTTCTAAAATAGACACAATGAAAATCATTTGGGGATCTAAAGAAAATTGAATTGTTCGTTATTTATTGTACCATAATTTTATTTGAAAATATAACTTGACAAAAGAATACTTTGAAATCTTAACAAGGTAATCGCAACAAAGATTATCCACTATCTACATTCCCGTACGTATACTTCTCTGCACCTAGTAAGTAAAAAAAGCTACGAAGGGAATTCCAAAAACTAATAATTACTTTACTAAAGCATTTAAAAATTAATTTCGTTTTTGTATGGTTTTATTATGAAAAGTGTAAAAATAGGTTCCAGGGTATTTATTTTGGTAAAAAAGATGGAGAGATGGAGATACTTAGAAAACTGGACGTACGACTTATGACTTGTTATATTTTTTTATCGGAGTTGTGGTATTATTGACCTTGCTTATAATGTACAACAGTTTATATTTCACAAGAGGATTTTGATACCTGGCAATCGTAATCTTTGCTGAAGATTTTTATAGACTCCGCATTTGCTTAGTGAAGAGAAAAACGCAGAAAACTCATTAAAAAAAGACAGATTTTTGATATACATCAATAGGCCTTATGTTTGAAGAGCTCACGGCATTTTGAGTCCTGTTATCATTTACCTGTACTATTCTTAGCATGCAAGATACTATCTTTTGTGACAACTCACTATGACTTATTATGGAATGGATGTGCGTTAGATCCTCACTAACGCATCTGCATCGCGTCTCCTTGGAGGATGACTTGTCGTCATGTCTCTCGATGCTAAAATGGGGGCATTGCATCAAAAAGTGAGCATCATCTTGAATGGTTTCATCATCGCATGGACATCTGTTGATCTGGAAAGTTTAAAATGGTGCAGGTAGCACATAAACCTGCACAGCATATTATGTACGTCGGCATTTCTTCTCAATATAATACACAAAATTAAAATACAACTTTTTCTTTAATGTCATGTTTGTATAAGGAATATTTCATATGGTATTTTCTTTGAAATCCATAAAATGTTTCAACATTACTTGTGTAAGAACTTCGTTTGCTTCTTGTAAAAATAAATAAAGTTAAAGCGGGATCTATCAAAGGGGACGATACCCTTCTCGTGCCCAAAGGGCAAAAATGCTCAGTTCGCCAATCAACCCTTAAAAGGTTGAAAAGGAGAGGGTAACTTAATCACAGATTCCCGGGAATCCCATTTATTCCGGACAGAAATATAAATTGAATCAGGGTAATTAAGTGTAGGTATATCTTTTACGAATAAACTTTATTTATCGACGTGGAAAACTAGCAAAGAAAGCGTTTAGTTTCAATTGTGGCTTTTATCGATATAAAATACCTTGATTATTAGGCTATTTTAACAGATACAAAAAATATTAATATCTAAGAATTGACACGGCTTATGGTTCCTCTCTTCTCTGCAAGCAATTAGCCAAAACATATGAATGTCTCATTTTAATGCATGGTTGCGAGACATAGTGTATGGGTGAAGAGACTGAAAAAGTTGGAAGCCTTCGAGATGTAGATCTTTAAACGGATCCTAAGAAATTCCTGGAGATACCACATCACAAATGGCGAGGTTCTCAGCAGGATCGAAGAAACCAGGCACCAGTCAAACACCGTACCAGAAAGGCATGCAGAATGAAAATCTTCTGCACTATACATATACTGGAGGTAATGATTGAGAAATCGATTGGCAGAGGGCGTCCTCGCCGAGGGGATCTGGAGCAAATACGACATGAAATGGACTATACCTCATGTACAGAGCTGAATAGGAAAGCTGAAGATGGAACGGAGTGGAAAAAGAGATGCAGGGCTTTTCTGCCAACTAATTTAGGATTGATACTGAAAAAGATAGCCTGCCATTGTTCCGTTTAATGAAAACAGATCGTTATATTACAATTAATATATCTGTTTTTTAAACGTAAAAGAACTGAAACTCTTATTGATTTACGTGTATTTTTTTAGAAAAACTAAGTCATTTTAAATTTCAAGGTACTTGGTACGTGAAACCCCAAATTGTAGCTTTCAAATTACTTTTTACCGAAATTTGTTAAGCAAAATTTTCTTTAATGACAATGAGGACAAGGCTTTTTCAAGGCGAAAGCGCTCATTGGTCTATTCAAAAATTGAACAATAAGTTTGCTTATGGATACTTCGTTTTTAAATGACCTGTATTGAAGTTTTATCAAGAAATATTTACAAAATACATAAATGTAATAATATTTTCAAAGTTCTATTCCAAAGAACCCAAACCTTTTTTCTAAATAGACAGCTGCAAAGAAAACTGTCTATTTGAAACCGTTTCAAAATACTGTTTGTGCACAAAAACGAAAGGTTCTTTTATCCTCGGAAAGTTAAAGTTATTTTGGAGGCAAAAAATTCCCGCCGACCTTTATAACAATAAATAACGTAGTTACTGTCGGCTTTCACATTTTCCTGCTAAACTTTTCACTTGTCGCGCGTTGAATACATCCCCAAGGACGGGGAAAGACATAATAGTAATTGGAGGAAACTCGCTCAGAAAGCCATATCCGTTTGTATTCAAACTTCCAACAGTTTTCTATAAACAAAGGAGACAAAGCGACCCTAGCGCGAACTAAGCCATTTTCTTTTTCTGTGTCCTTGTTAGGGATGCGAATAACCAGATACGTACATCGATTACTGTTATTGTTTAATTCGGATACTATGCTAACGTTGCTAACTAGCTATTTCATTTATATCTTTTATGATCACGATTAGTTTACTAACAAAAATGATGATTGAATTATTTACCGATCTCCATAGGGATAAATTAGTTAAAATAGCTATATTTTTAAACAGAATAAGAAAATCTTTTTTATTTTTATAAGTTGAACAGTGATTAGAATGAATAATTTTTATTATTTTTAATTAAAATTCATCGTTTGAATAAGTTACATTATCACACAGTTGTCAATTTTTTTATCGGTCGATCATTGAATTGTCAAATAATGTATAAAAAAACTAAATATGCCCTAAATAAAAAAAATATCGGGTTCGATTCCTGACATGGTTGAAACGGAATATTTATTTAGAAAGGTGTTTTTACACTAGAGCATTTCATAGCGCCTGGACTGGCACCCGAAGCCTAAGACTGATCATTTTACCTTCATGTAACAAAAACAATCGAGATACGCTGCGATTGGTGTACCAATGCAGTGCTCTACGTACTATTAGATGCAAAAATGAAATGATGATGATGATGAAATAAAAACTACGTGGACTTAAACACAAATTTTTAATAAAATATTAAAAATAAGCCACAAAAATCAATATAGAGTGGATAAAGATGCATTTCGTCTGTTGGTGGAAAAAAAATGTTTATTTTATACATATGCTTTTACGTACCTATATATTTACATATAATTGTGATTTGCCTTAAAAAAAAATTATACTACAACATGTCTACCAAAACTGTTAAATTTGGGAAATAAAATAAATTCATAACCGATTGTTCTAATTGGTTTTTCCGAGAAGCTATATTCGATTATTTTAATTAAAATGTTCAGCACGTCGCTAGTACTTGTGAATTCTGTGTAAAACAAAACGTCCCTACCTATGTATTTATTTATTTCACACCCGCCCGTACATTTTCATGTTAATAGCATTAACGAGCTTTATGTCGCTTTGAAAACAAGTTCCTAACTGTTTTGAATATTTTATAAGTGCGGCTAAGCAAATATTTACACACATCGTTTATTCGAGTGAAAATGGCACTAAAAATACAATTTGGACAACACTACGAATAAAATATAAAAATATTATTTGTTAATGCCTGCTATTTCAAAAATATTTTTAACCCGCAAAAGTACCTAACTATACATAATTATTTAATTAAAAATGAGTGTCATTTCAAATTGATGGCTATTTTTAATAAGTAAGGGAAGGTTCTTTGACTAATTTAAATCAAGATTAAAATGTCATTATCATACATAGTAAGTTTTTATTAATATTTTGATACATTTTTTTCGTACATTTTTTAGAAACTTCCCTCTAATTTTTACAGCGCGTCAGAAAACATTTTTTGAATCGAATTTCCCGAAGGGCTGATGTCCCTCATTCTATAATAAGCGTTTGAACCATATATTTTTTTAAACGATTATTAAAGACTTATTTAAACGATCATTTAACCCAGATTTAAGACAAATAACACAAAATTCGAGTGATTAAAAATTTTTGCATTTCTTAAAAAAAAAAAAAACATTTTTTCTTTCATTATTTTCTGTAACCTGTTCAATTTATTATCTTCAAATCATTAGAACAAACCTTACTTATATACTTTGTATTTATCAATCATAGATATATTTATTCAGTGTACCTAAATTTTATCTAATTTTCTATAGGCGTAATCTGCCGACCAAAAAGTAATTAAAATTAATTTATTTTTTAATTTTTTTGAGAAAAGAAATATTTGCGTTCTTATGATTTACCCAAATATTTAATTTTGAGGGCCATTTTCAACGAGTTGTAAATAACTCACTATTAGAAAATGGGAATCAAGTTGGGGTAAAGTAGGATTCGAACCACAGACCTTTGGTCCGTGAGTCCGAGACACTAGCCACAGGACCACAACCCGATTCGTTTATTATCGAACTCAGTCCAATAAAAAAAATGGCAAACACATATCCTTATAATACATACAAGCATAATTCAAATTAAATACAAATAACGAAAATAAAACTAGGACAAAATATTAAATAATAATTACTACCTCAAGACAAGATCTGATCTATCTTTATATTTTAAAGTTCGCAGGTTTTACACACGGCACAATAACCCAGAAAAACATCGCAAGAATTATATTTTAGTTATGTACGACATTTAAGCATATTAAAAAAAATCAGAAACACATTAGAAAATTTCGTTAACTGATTGTCTTAATTGTCTTTAACTAATGTTTATTGATTTTATATTTTCAATGGCGCGATTTCGAAAGAACGACGTTTTAAAATGGCAAAATCGCATGATTTTCTGATTTGGTTTGGTTTTAGTATCTACTGTGTAATGCACCTTTTAATTTTATATTTATTATGTCCCTACGGTGTGTAGGGTACCATCAGAAACTCTGATGGCTATAGGTAATGACACTATGTAGATATTAGTACTCTCCCACAGTCCAGCAAATAGAGTGCATCCGCCTAGCAAATACATGACATGATATTATATACACCATGTAACAGTGATAGTGTGTACCTACACTGGCATGTTGTAGGCTGACCATAATAACTGACTTGAGAAGCATGTTTGTACAGTGATTTAACAAGTGGATATCGTGTACCGATGTACCGACTATTTTTTTGATATAAAACACTCGTAATAGAAGAGATTATATCTATCTATCTATCTATCTAAAAATAAATTACCGTGTAGTGTCTTGCAAAAACTCGAAAACGACTTGACAGATTTACGTGCGGTTTTTGTAAATTTTTTATTTTTATGTCCTCAAGGTTTGCAAAAAATAAAATCTTCAATATGTTCAGTTGAAAATAGTTATATGTATTTTCTTCGATTTTCTAGGGTTACATTCGTCTAAAATGCATATATTGGAAAATTCGGAGAATGTTATTTTTGTGGTTATTAAAAAAGTATGTATTTTAACGTTTGCAAACAACAATTCCTTTTGTCCGAATAGTTTTGGATGTTTTCACGACACAATCAATCATTTTTATTTTCATTCCTTTGATTTTGAATTGAATGTCAAGGAAACATAAAAAAAAAAACGGTTGGCGGTTAAAGAATGACTTAATTCGCGTTGGGCATGAATTGAGTGTTATAATTTTAGAAGGCTCAGCAAACGCGGATCGACCTATGGATTATGGCACAAGAGCGATGATTTTTGCACAATTTTATATCTTAGCCAAGATCTAAAATGAAAAATTAACCCTTATTACGAATGTATAAATAGCTTAAAAATGTCCAAAAAGTTTATTCAACCAGCTAATAGCAGGCAAGCTAACGTTCAGGCAGGACAACATCGGTCGGGTCCGCTAGTCTCTTATAAACATTGACAGTCTTTGTTCAGAAGAATTATTTGAAAAATGAACGACACGTAAGATTAATTTACTTTTCGTCCACAAAAAGTTCCGTATAATCGCCATTGTCAGCGCCCGTATTATAACGAGAAGTAATTAATTTTCTTCAATTTTATCTAAAAAGTAAAATTGAGTTTTCTGTATGAAAAATAAAATACGCATACATTTTTTTTTAACTCGTAAAATACAGGTTACATTAAATTCTCGTACAATTGTAAACATTTTCGTATTTACATTTCGATTTTACTTTATAGACTGTCGAAGATAACTCTATTATAAAGAAATACACCAGTTTGACATAAAATACTTGATGAAAATTGAAATGAAAATTGAAACTTACTGAAATGTAAAAGAAATATAAAAGACAATGACACTACCACATCAAAAAGGTAAAGACAAACGTAGGACATTAAAAAAATATATACAACGAACTGAAACACTACAATGACTTACCTTACCACATGATTAAAAAAAATATCGTAAAAAGTTACAAAGAAGCTTGTTTGCTTTGAAACCGGTCGGTAAAAAAAAAAAATAAGGGGTTAAAAACAAAGTTGTTTTATTTATTTTATTATAATGAATAATCACAATGTTAGTGCTTCAAATATAAACTTAATAAAAAAAATATCGATTGTAATCGGGTTCCAGGGCCGCGATTATGAACGGCTATCTTCATCGGTATATACTGAGACGGTATAAACTAATATCGATATTTATCTACGAAAGTGCGTATATTTGTACGAAAACTCAAAGTATCTTCGTTGGTAACCGGTAATTGAACATATTTAGAAAAAAAAATTGTTCACATATTCTATTTTTCATACGGAAAACTATTTTTAATTTGTAGATAAACTTAAAGATAAATTTTATCTACCCATCATAATCGAGGCCCAGGGGTGCTATTCTGAACCGCTCTCGTGGCACGAGAAAACAGTTTCTACAGAAAACTTAATTTTACTTTGTAGATAAAATTGAAAATAAATGTTAACTTCCCATTGTAATCGGGGCCCAGGAGCTAAAATGTTATTTTATTTGGAAAACCAACAGTTCTACATATATATTTATAGTAATTGTTAACACGTATTTCATTGCTATGTAATTATCCTTTATTTTTTTAATACTCTGTTTAACCTCTTATGTAAAGAAAACAAAAAAAAAGTAGTGGTTATTTTTTTTTTTTAAAAACAAACAGTATAAACTCAGAATCAATAACAGATTTCCACAAAGTGTGAAACCACTTACTGACTACCGGATCGTCGTCATTATCATTCCCCTTTTCATTCTCAGTGACGCATAGGTCACTAAATTGGTAATATTATTGTAGTATAACTCGATCACTTTTGTTACATGAAAAGTAAGGTGATCAGTACTACATTTCAGTCGCCAGTTCAGAGACAGTAAAATATTGCAGTGTAGAACAACCTTAAAACAAATATTTCACATCCACCCTGTCCGGAATCAAGCCTTAAGAATGACACGGGAATACGTTAGGACATTCACTACACACATGTAGGTACACGGGTTTTCAGAGTCGGACCGCGAAACTACAAAAGAATATTCCTCATAGTAAGCTTTTAAAAAAATCCTAATAAAATTTTTCTAAAAAAAAAAGGTTTTTTTCTATAATCTCAAGATGGAGTAAATCTTAATTTCCCAGACTAGCATCCCTTCCGCCAACTCCTACCCCTCTCCGACAAAAAAAATTGCCATAAAAACGTATTTGACCAACGAAGCGATACGCACCAGACGCGGACGAGGGAAGCGGCTGGGTAGAAGAGGGGTAGGGGTTTGTGGAGAGACTTTTTGGAAAAGATTCTTTAGGATTTTTTTAAAGCTTACCATGAGGAACGTTCCTCTAAAGTTTCGCGGTCTGGCTCTGAAAAACGTGTATAAACCGCCATATTGATACAGTATATATTGTATTCACAAAAATATTTCATAATGTGCAAGTTTAAGGAATGACTTTGAGGAGCATTCAATTAATAATTAATGTTTTTCTTTAGCGGTTTTTCTAAACGTATCTACGAATTGTTAAGTACTTTCTTCTTCTCCTTTTATTGACCTTTTCACCTGTCTACTTAAGGGTTTTAGCCCGTGTCGAGTTCAAAAGAGTATATCTTGTTAGTTACAGTACTTAGTGATTAAGTACAGTAACTCAACGTTTATCGCTTTTAAGATTCAGGGAAGGAAAAATATTGTTCTAAGTTAGACTACAGAAACCGGTTTTCGCTAATATCGAAAAACTACAATATCGGACAAAAAACGTGATATCTAAAACACCGATATTGACTTTCTTTTTCCGGGATTTCGATAGTGGATAAGATTGTTTTATTTTGTCTGGTTTTAAAGTTTCAAACTTCAAACATAATTCGTCACGCCATACGCCATTTACCTCATTCAACCAATTAAAAATCAGAATGCTGATTTCGTTCAACCAAACTCCGTCACTAGCGTCAGTTAAGTTAGTTAACATTTGTTTCAGTCGTTTCAGTTAGTTGACATTACTACTAAAAGCCACGCCCGCTAACAACACGCTGAATATTGTCTTTATTTAGATTTTATTGAATGCTTACAGTCTTGTTTAAAAGTTCTTAATTTTTGTATTGTTTGTCTGCCTATTTTATATTTTGTTGAATTTGTCAAAAAACGTAACATAGTGTGTGTAAAGTAGACAGACATAACAAACAAACACTGTTAGGTTAAAAATGTTACTGTCGCGTTTAAAATACATGCACCTTCTTAAGCTGAAACTGAAGACCTCAAAAATAAACTGTGAATTGAAATAATGATTTATTTTTTATTTACTTTGAAACACTACTATTTTCAAGATTTCCATTCTTTACAACGATTTTAACCTGAATACAGTGAAGCAAAAAAGATTACGGTTTTTAAGGGGACCAGAATGGTTTCAACGACCGAAAACTGGGTGAGATTCAGATAACGGTTGTGGACGAACAAATATACATACACACACTTGAATTTTTGTAGGTTTTTCTTTGCATTCTTGATGAACAAAAAATACTTCTAAATTTCAAAAAACATTAATAATTGGGAGGGATATTTATATATAAAGGCGACCGCGCAACTCACGAACTGCGTTTTTCTTGCCCCGATTCCGGGTGAACGAGTTGGAGTTTTTTTTTTTCTTAGCACCATTTTATTGGTGAGACCTTCTTTATGAATGAATTTAAATTCTGCAAAGAATTGTCAAAATTAGAGCTATGGCGGCCAAGAAATCAAAAACTTCGAAAAACTCACGTTATTTGTTTATTTGTGGTTAAAACGGTATTAAAAAATCATTTTTTATATGCAGACATTGGTTTAATTAATGTAATACATCTTTATTTTCAATTAAAAAAATAATTCGATATCTTCAGCCATTCTTGAGTCATCGCGGTAAAACTAGCGGAAAATGATGTTCTAAGAAAAACTCAGTTAAAGTTGATCGCGGGCGTTCTGCCGGCCGTGCACTGCCCTACATTTTTGGCTCTCTTAAACTCAATTCAGCGAATATCGAAGCTTTTTTAACGCCAAAATACCGCCGTTCCGATATTTACAATTGCAATATCGAAAAAGTACCAGTATTAGAAAATTGCTCCGATGTCTATGCTCTATTCTACGTAAACTGTCCCATTTAAAATGACATGTATGGTTTGTCTAGTTGGTAAGGTACAAGTATGTATATAAATATGAATCTAGCATCACCTTCCATTAGGACACCCCTGGTAGACAAATGATGGGTAATGAGACAGTATTGAACACAGCGACCTTATTTTTATGACAGGCGGTATTATGGAGTACCTACGCTCGCTTTATTATGAATCGGCAGGGAAAACTGTCACGTGTCGATGCAAAACTGATTCCTGTTATTAGAAACAGTAGATACCAACCCTAATACGGAAAAAAATAATGGACAGTAAACAATAAACGGGACAGTAAAAAAAAACGGGAGAACAAAACGCTGTGGAAATAAAATTAATTTTAATTCTATCCGCACTAGATAATGCATGAGGCGCTTAATCATATTCAAAATGGTAACATGATCAGTCTGATGCATAAAGGTTCACATCCGAAATTCCCTCCCTTTCGTCAACACTCCTTAGTTTTTAAGAGGTGTACGTCAAACTGATTATGGCTAGCTAAAATCGACAGATTTGACGTTTCGCTGACCCGTTTTCCGCACCTCAATACTGAACCGATTTTGTTGTTCAACAATGTTTTGAGTATGTCCAAATGCTTGCAGACTCATGCTCATGCTCAGTCTTACGCTGCAGGTACCAGTCCAGGGATTATGGAATATTCGGTTGTAACTTTTTAAAATATAAATTTTATATCAATCATGTCGGGAATTGAATCCGATCTTGGTAGGCAAACGTGCTGACCATTACACCGAGAAGCCGATAACTAGGCAACGCTACCACGGGAACGGTTCGAATCGAAATAAATACGAAAATACGATTTTAAAACACATCAAGATGTTTTTAAATGCAAATAGTTTTTTTTTTTTAATATGGACTAACTAAAATAGAATTAACCTATTAAGTATTCATAATTCGATTATGCGAATAACCGATTTTTGTTTACATAGCTTACTCGGGACAGTTATATTAATATTATTAGTCCCACTTTCCACTCCCCACTCGTCTGTGAAATATCATAGATCATAGCTAATATACACAGTATATTATTATTTATTTTAGAATATTGTCGAAGTTATTTTCTTCTGATACGCCTGATGTAATTTCTATAATAGGGGTTGATTTCATTACCGCGTTGAGTTATAGACAATCGCCAGACAGGGTGACCATAATATGCATTAGCCGTGTTCAAATGGGGGTGACTGAGCACGCGACGTATTAACTTGGGACTTGAGTTAGAAGGTGTGTCTTGGTCTAATTTGTAATAACCCGGTTTGTGTTTCATCCCTCTAGAAAACTAAAATATCCATGTTTAATATTACCTAATTTTATGTTATTATTATGCTGACGAGAAAGTAGTTATGTATTCTGTGGTTTGTGGCTGTGGATCTAAAATAGAAAGTCACAACATTGTGACTGTTTCGGAAAAAACTTAAAACCCACTTGTTCTCTAAATCATTTGAATAAATCCGTAGCACGTGACAACAAAATAAATTATTTTAATTAAATTACAAATTTAAAAGCTTCAATTAAATTAACTTAACAATAGAATCACCATGTAAAGCGCCCTTGAGGTATTTTATTACGAAAATGGTGCTATATAAGTTATCCATAATAATAATAATAATACAGGAGACGAATTTTTCAGATAGTCCCACCAATCCATCATCAAAACTGGTATTCTTCAATTTTATCTAAGAGGTAAAATTAAGTTACCTGCAAGAAAATAACAATACGCATACATTTTTTTCTAAACATCTTCTATTAAATTTAACCGACAAGGATGCTTTAAATCGTCATCAAAACATACACTTTTTCGTACATAAATATCGATTTCACTTTAAACCGTTTCGATATGTACTGAAGACCATAAAATATATAGAAAATTCACGCTAACAGAGCATTCTTTATGCACGATACAGAGTTCAGAATACCAGGCCTGGATACATATTCACTGTAAAATATAACAGATAATATCTAATTAGGTTTTAATATACAGGGTGTTCATTAAACCCTGTCACATCCGAAACCACGATGATCAGTATGAGTAAGAAGACATATTGGCACATTAAATTTTTTTTTTAGAATAAATAAAAATTTAAAAAAATAAAATATCAAAAAAGCAAATGGCTGCTAACTTCTGCAGAGGAGAAACGAGGAGGGGTAGGGGGAGTCTGATACTGCGCCGCACTCCCCTTACTTCTCCCCTGCAGAAGTAAGCAACTTTTTGTTTTTTAAATATATTTTATTTAAAAAAAATCTTTGTTCTAAATATTTTTTTAATAGGCTAATATGTCTTCTAGTCCATACTGATCATCGTGGTTTCGGATGTGACAGCGTTTAAAGAACACTCTGTATAACATATTACAAAACAGACGGATAACATTTAAAAGAAGAAAATATGAATATCTATGCTTTTACAGGGCTTATGACTTGTCATTGGCTGGTTTAAATGGCCAAATTTCACTTTGCATCTGTAACATTTACCATTTTGCTGATGTTAGAACATTCATGTTTCTTCAATTCTTCAATCTGTTGATCTTATAGAGACGCCCATATGGACAAAAACCATTCTAGGATTTTCAATTACGAGTAAGTAAGCTACAGCTTAAAACAAATCTACTGGTCGTGGGTACTCAAGTCGAGAATTGCAAGCGTAGCAACTAGCAACAAACCCTCCGTTACATGTTTATTGATAATCAAAAACCAAAAAAATGCAATGCTTTTGAAAGGGCTTCTCCATAAGCGAATTATTATTAAATTCTAATGAGATATACTTGTAAAAAATAATGTTTATAATCTATTGAAAAAAATCGATCCGCTTTTGTCAGAATACTAATGATTCATCAGCGCAATCAATACGAGATCTGTAAATTAAGGTTTGCGTCCACGCTACATTCGATTTCGTTTTAGCGTTGTGCTAATAGAGGGCACTGATAATTTGTTAAGAGTACTGCGCGTGCGCAGTGCGCGAATCTCCCTATTGGTGAACGGAGATAATTCATCCCATCTTGCTTCCTGCTTGCGCATTGGCGGCTTTTGTCTCTGCAGGCCGAGTGCTAGTTGTTGGCTCCGCTGTGCGCAAGTGAATTAAATAACTAAATAACACTTGTTACTCCTTGTTTACTGTGTGTTTTACGCGCAACTGTTTTGTCTTCTCGTGAGACACGGTTTTCGTTATTTTTGTGGTTGTTTTAATTCTTGTTTTTAATATTTTGTGCTGTGTTTACAAATAATGGCCAGGAACGAAATGGGAAAGAACAAACATCACTCGCCGGCACAACAGTAAGTTTAATTCAATACAATAAATAATATTAGAATGATTGCAATATTGTATCATCTCAAATAATTGCTCCGACCCTGTTGTAGTACAATTTTGTGTGCAAAAAGTAAATTTGACACAGGCCAGATTCATGGACCAGAAATCCGAAGTTCGAACCCTCCTCTCTCGCTATTTTTTCTTCTCCCATTAACTAACACGGTTGCATAAAATAAACCCGATTTTTTCGTCAACCTATTTTGTTAAAAAAATATATTTATTCCGCACCGCTCGCGTTTTGCTTTAAAATATAATAACTCAACATGTTATGTTATCCGTTTCGCATAGTCCAATGTTACTCCAATCACAGCTAATCATTTATTTTGTAACGCGAAGTTAAAATGCAGAAGCCAGTGCACAGACCTTTTAATTGCACACATAACGTTGTGTTAAATGTCGGCCTTGCCGGAAATCGAACTCAGGACCTCAGGCATGGTAAGCAAACGCGCTTAACAGATCACAACGACGAGGAATTATCAGCACTCGATATAATTATTCAGAAATTTTACCTGAGAGTAGCCATCATACCAGAGGGGAAATGAATGTTACACAATGTGTAAAGCGGCCATTTTAACCAGCCAATGACAGGTCATAAGCCCTGTAAACAAATAGACATTCATTTTTTCTTCTCTAAAATGTTATCCGTCTCTTTGGTAATATATGTTAAATATTAAAACCTAATTAGATTTTATCTGTGATTTTTGACAGTTAATATGTATGCCAGGGCTGGTATTCTGAACCCTGTAGCGTGCATAAAGAACGCTCTGTTAGCGTGTATTTAGTACGTAAATACGCGTTAAATAGAAGTTCTCTATGCGCGCTGTAGCGTTAAGAATACCACCCTTTCCGATCTTGAGTACATATAGAAATGGTATAAAGTGAAATCGATATTTATATGTTATAAATGTGTATGTTTTGATGACGATTTAAAGCATCAAAGTCCTGTAAAAGCCCCGACTTTTATATTTCTTTCTCTAAAATGTTATCTATCTCAGTTGTAATTTGTTAATCTCGTCTGAGGGTTTTTCATACTTCTTCCGCTTAAGAGGTGCATGTGGTGATGTCCACCATTGCCAGCCGTCTCAATGAGACCCTCTCGCCAGCCAGCAATCTTGCCTCCTCCCACGTCAATCCCGTGTACCATAGTTTCGCCAAAAGCCGAAAGATCGTCATCGACGGCCTTCCAGGACAGCTGTATCCCCCAGGTAGAGGCGAGGCGACTTGGGTTAAGGCTCTCCTGAAGTATCCTCAGAACTTGTCTAAGCCAGGGTCCCGAGTTATCAATTATCTTCAATTTTATCCAGAAAGAAAAATTTAGTTTTCTGTATGAAAAGCAGATATGCATACAATTTTTCTTCCAAACCTGTTCAATTATAGGTTACCGACGAAGATACTTTAACTTTTCATGCAAATATGCCCATTTTCGTACACAAGTATCGGTTTTTCTTTACACAGTCGAAGGTAACTCTGTTAACTTCCCATTGTAATCGGGACCCAGAGCTCGTATTACAATGGGAAGTCAAATTAAGTTTTCTATTCTCAGAAGTTTGGTGTTTTTAGTTTTATCACACACGTAACCATGTGTGGAAGGAATCGGGTTGTGGTCTCGTGGCTAGGTTGTGGACTCATGGATCAAAGGTCCGAGGTTCGCATCCCGCTCTACCACAATTTGATTTCCGTTTAACAATGGTAATTTTTTTACAACTCGTTGAACATGTCCACCGAAATTGAAATATTTGGGTAAATCATAAAAACGCCAAGACTTTTAAAAACCAAAAAATATTTATTTATTTAAACATTTTATATACGTATAAAGTTTAATTAAATAACATTTTATAATTAAATGAAAATGACAAACCGATTGCAATATCAATCGGCTCATTTTATTTGATTTTTATAAAATACGCATAGTAATTTTCATTTATCGAATCTACAAATAAATAAATAAAAATTCAATTATTTGTTCTAAATAAAGATACACTTTACGCAATTAAATATTAATTTTCACATTGATTTGATGATTTAGTATTTTATTATTGCTAATTAAATAAATTATTCAAATCTGCATAACAATCGCTGTTTATTAATCAGTGTTATGCATGAGAACCCAGGTTCGATTTCCTACAGGGTCAACATAAAATATTCATCTAATTGTTAATTTAAATTACCGTATTATTATTTAAGGCATTGCCATTAATTTGCATTAAAATGTTATTTAAATGTACTTAATTACAATTTTTATGGTGAAAAAATAGTAAGCAAAATAGTAATTATGCATACACATTGTGCATTGAATTTTTTGACAGGAAGATATTTGAAATATTAGATAATTAAAGAACAATAATAACTAATATACTACATAGTATATTAGTTAGCTAAACAGAGACGAAATACATTTTATTTAAGAGAATATAGAAGACTAGGCATTTACCGGGCTTATGACTCGTCATTGGCTGGTATAATTGGCCACTTTACACACTGTGTAGCATTCACCATATTATACTCCTTCGTTACTTCCATCTGTTGATCTTTGTGAAGTTAAAGAGCTGAAACCTTATATAAAATATTCTTAATGTCTGTTTAAATATATTCATATTGATAACTCCCAAGGGTTCGAATACAGTCAAAATTTGGACAAATTCAATATACTTTTTACAATATCAACTATCATTATAATAATAACTAAAACGTTTTACCTAAAGCGTAAGGCTAATAATTAACCACTGTAGTTATCTCGCGTCATCACTCGCTGCGCTGGTTAGACAAAAAAATATTAAAAGTAAATATTATGTTTTTTTAAAGCACAACATTCGACCAATGCTTCTTCTGATCAGTCAGTTTTTTTATTTAGCTGGAAGATGACGGTTTTAGTAATGAATCAGCTAAAGTATAAATATATTTGTAATTGAAGAACATCGTCAACAATGTTTTGAGCATGTCCAAATGTATGTAGACTGGTTGGATTTCCTCCCTAGGGAGTTATTTAGATCTAAATTTGATAAAGCTAAGAGGGAAAACCTTTTTGAAAAGGGAACATGGAAGTCTGGGCATTTACAGGGTTTATGACCTGTCTTTGGCTGGTTTGAGTGGCCACTTTACATTCGTTGAGTCTCACCCAAATGATAAAGGTTTCAGGTATTTTACTTCACAAAAGTCAACAGATGGAAAAATTCAGCAAATATAGATGTTTAAACATGAGCGCAATGGTGAATCTTACACAGTGTGTAAAGTAGCCAACCAAACTAAACCAGCCAAAGATAGGCCATAAGCCCTGTAAATGCCTGTAATTTCATATTCCCGTCTCAAAATATTTTCCCTCTCTGTTGCGACAAACTTAGAATAAAAAGCGTCGCTTAGATAACACCGCGTAAGTAATTATTTATTGTTTCAGCATTTACTCTGTGGAAAAACATTTCTAATTTATTTAAAATGAAACACTTTGTAATTTAATTAATTAAGTAAACTACCTAAGAGTTTAATATATAGGTATAACACAGCTATAGTTCATAAAATGTACCATGATTAGAATGACAGTTGTCAGAAAAAGTGACGACATAACTTTGTAGTAACGTCAAAGAAGTTATTTATATTGACATACGTAAAATCATTTGTATCTGGCGTGTTAATAATTTTTTTTAATACAATTCTTGAAACATAAATCAACATTAATATATAAAATCAGCTTTAAAACTAATATAAACCTAATTATTAACGACGTTCATAAAGGTTACATCATTTTGTAAAAACGTTGAGATGGGATCAATGTAAATTGATCGACTAAAAAAATAATTCATTTGATGTTGTGCATGAAAAAAGTATAAATGTCTCATTTTTTTGAGAATAATTGTGTTAAACACACTAAAATAGGCTTGTTTATGCGTTTTTTATATAAATTTTCGGAAACAGAGTTTCATGATTGCATGAAATAACTGATAAAATCGATTTGATCAGTGATCAGTAATTTCCCATCACTAATGAAATTAGTTTGACAGCTGTCATTCTAATCAAGCTATATTTTAAGGACTATAGTTTAAGGTAATTCAGAATATCTAAAATTAGTTGTATTATAATATATTAAACTCTTGTGTGGTAAAAATTATAAAGTGTTTCATTTTAAATAGGAATATTTTTTTTTTTTATTTATTGGGGATATCAACAGTAATACATGTAATAAAAATATAACAAATAACATATACAGAGAATAAAACCAATGACAGATATCCACAGAAATACATTAAATACACGTACAATACATACTAGTGTGTTTGTGTGAGTGTAAGTGAGTGAGAGGGTGGGTGTGTGGGTGTCATATTGGAAAGAGGGTGTCAGGTATCGAAAATATATGTCAGGTATCGAAAATATATGGTCCATTATCTCTACCTACCCCTACGGGGAAATGGCGTGATGGTAGTAGTAACGTAAACTGTACTTTTTTCTTCTCTTTTGGGCTATAACTGTTTTTCTATTTCTCCAATTTTATTTTTATATATAGGAAACTTATTCGATAACCATATTTGTCGCAACAAATCGGTTTCTCAGAACAGGCATTTTCCCATATAGGAACCGATTGCAACATTAGGCATACTAATATTTCAGGATTGCCGACCCGTATGCTGAGCCTACTCCTAGTACAAGCAGAATTTGTCAGTCTTTTTGTGTCATTTTGTAAAATATGAAATGTATGCATACATTAATAAATAAATAAAATAAACACCGCTTAAGTCAATTTTGTTCTTTTTACAGGATAGCAAAAAAAGAGCAGATTTTATTGAATCAAAGAGGAATTACACTTAACAGTTTTTAATATGCGACAGTTTATGGATAAACATTTGATTTTAATACATTTCAAGGCGTGATTTAGTTGTGCTTTCTATAAAATAACCAGTTTTTTCGTTATCCTGTTAAAATAATAAAAATTACTTGCGCGGTGCTGTTAGCTACAGGACGATATGTAATATACTCAGCACATATCACGTCTAGCATTATATTTTACCACCAGCGCTCGTCTGTTACAACAATGCTAATTAATTAAAGTCTGCGAGCCGGGCGTTTTCGGACATTTTATTCATGACCTTTAACAATACCCTGGGAACCGTATCCCATCCGATCCGCGTGATAAGTGAATCCTATTCTCCCAATAAAAGGCAGTTTTCTCTTCTAGTTTATTATTTGACACTTCCTGTTGGCGAAACATGTTTTTAAGCCCAGTAATGGCTCTAAATCGCGAGCTACTAATTTTCATCCGCTGTTGGCGGCTCACAGCGCGGGTCCACTTGTTCAGCAATTGCCGTAATTCTAGGTATCCGCTTACATGCCAGCAGCGACTTGCGTCTCATCCAGTACTCCGTACCTCCGCACTCCCAACAGTCAGCACTGCTCCACTTTGTTCCACAAGTACCTACCAGCAATAATTCATCTGGTTTGATCGCTTTATAACACCCGACTCCAAGCTCTAATTCTCAAGCTCTTTCGGAACTTTTTTGAGCACCCGAAACTATCTGTTCGAAGGCCTCTTTAGATAAGTTGTTAAAAATTCAGTGCTCTGTACACAATTTTATCACTTTTATTATTTTTTTGTATTAAAATTTTTAGTGTTGTAACACCTGGGCCCGTACTCTAATGGGAAGTTAAAATTTATCTTAAATTTTATCTTAAAATTTTTTATCTTCAATTTTATCTTTATTTTGAACTACAAAGTCAAATTTAGTTTTCTGTGTGAAAAGTAGAATATGTTTACATATTTTTTTCTAAACATGTTCAATAACAGGTTACCGACGAAGGTAATTTGAATTTTCATAGAAATACACCCATTTTCGTGTGCTATCTTACTATACGATTATCATCGGTACATATCGAGACGGCATAAACTAACATCGATATTTATGTACAAAAATGTGTATATTTGTACGAAAATTCAAAATATCTTCGTCGGTAACCGGTAATTGAACATGTTAAGAAAAAAAATTGTAAACATATTTTTTTTTTCATACAGAAAACTTAATTTTACTTTGTATATAAAATTAAAGATTAATTTTAACTTCCCATTAAAATACGAACCCGGGTACTATCTCCTAAAACTGAAGTCGTTTCTTTTGAGTAAGACGGACATAGTCACATTGGACGAAACAAAGTTTTTTCTTTGACAATAATTTCTAAATCGTTCGTCCCGAAGATATGCATATTTGGTGTACTTGTATACGTGATGTATTCTAGCGTTTTTTAAAAATTATTTACTATTTTCGAATAATCATACGCCGTATTTTCAATAGCTTTAAGTTGTGACATCACATTTTATTTTTTACTTTTATTCAGATTACGTTTTGATACGTGTAGCAGTCAATTTAAATCGTTATTTCTTTACACGAAACCATTATTATAATTATTAATTTTTAAAAAACCTACCCATTTCAATGTCATTTCCAAGAGACTGACGCCCGTCCAAAATCCTAAAGGTACAGATTCGTTAGCCTGACATCTACCTGGCTAATTAGTTATTAGATGACCAAGCAAATTATTAAACGCAACTTCCCCAATAAAAAACATACGTAAATTTTACCAGAAAAATAAAAAATACGGTCACTTCAATTCAGTTTTGCTATTTAAGATTTCATTTCATTTCAACTTAATTAGTTGTAGTCATCATCATCATCAGCCGTCTCTTGTCCAATGTTGAACATAGGGCTCCCCCTTTAGTCTCCATATTTCCCTATCCTGAGCCAACCGCATCCAACCACTTCCTGCTACTCGTCCTTTGTCATCAGACCACCTTGTCTGAGGCCTGCCGACACTTCTTCTACCCGTTCTGGGTCGCCATTCCAGGACTTTTTTGGTCCATCTAGAGTCTGTGATTCTGGCTATATGACCAGCCCAGCTCTATTTCTGGTTGGCAGCCCTATGGACCACATCGGTAATCTTTGTTCTCGCTCTAATCCATGTATTGGTTTTTCTATCTCTCAACGAAATACCCAGCATTCTCCTTTCCATGGCTCTCTGTGTCACCGATAATTTGTGTAAAAAATGTTTCGTGAACACAAAAGTTTCACAGCTATATGTCAGTACAGGGAGAACACAAGCATCAAAAAGTTTCTTCTTTAAATAATGTAAATACTTCGGAGATTTTAGGATATATGAGAGCTTACCAAAGGCGGCTCATGCTAAACCTCGCCTTCTTTCTATTTCGACATCTTGATTATCTTCCCCGTTTTTTGTGTTATCTGATTTGTACCTACACAATTCCAAATGATTAATCACAGATATTTATAGTTACACGCGAACAATTGTTATATTAAAATTCGTGATCTATCACTAGATCTGCCATTTTCAATCATCTGTCGTCACGTGAAATAAATGTTAATTTTGTAAAGAACAATAGGAATTAAGTATTATTCTTGAACTGGTCAAATTATATTTTTCTCACGCTAATGCTAATTGTCTTAAGAGATTGACACCAAAAAGAACAAAAAAGCATCACACCTAGCTCTTACTACTTGTAGAATAATCTCTGTAATTCCTAACAGGTAGTGGCCGTGAAGCAGGTGCTAATTAGCAAAATGTGCGTCTGAATGAAATAGTTGGTATACATAACAGAACATTATACCTCAGACCAGTTTCCTTCGCTCTGATACGACTGATCTTGAATTGAATGAAATTGGCCTTTGGGGTCACGCTACCAATTTCGGTTCATCTATTTTACTCTATACTATCTCCAATTGTAAATTTAATACAAAAACGAAACCACATAATATAATATGCGTGTTCAAGAAATAAAATAATTTACTAAACGTCATTAAATATTTTTGTATACAACTACTTACCGACTTTTCTATGTCTACCGGTTTCGAGACGTACCCGTCTCTTCGTCAGGACATCTATTAAACCAACACGCAAAACCCACTATACACCTTCACCATGGTTGTTGCACAAAAATATGAAACATCACGATATGCATTTTAATATCAGTCATATCACTCCACTACTTCGGGAATTGCACTGGCTACGTTTTCCACAGAGGGTGGAATACAATCTCTGTTGGCTTATGTATAAGTCACTGCACAACTCTGCTCCAGAATATCTAAGGGAACTCTGCATTCCAGATGAACTAGCTGACAGACGTCTTACGCTTAGATCAGCTACATCTACGTCGAAAGGAAAAGTTATTATACCTCTACGCAAACAGCGCACTAAATTCGGCGAACGTGCATTTGCGGTCGTAGGCCCTACGGCATGGAATGCTCTCCCAGCAGAAATCCGAAACTGTGAGAGTGAAGTGATATTTCGGAAGAAACTTAAAACCCACTTGTTCTCTAAATCATTTGAATAAATTCTTAGCATGTGGTGAAAAAGTAATATGAAAAAGTACATTATTTTTCTTAAATTAAAAGTTAAAATTAAATTTATATCTTTATAAAATCACTTTGTAAAGCGCCCTTGAGGTATTATATTACGAAAATGGCGCTGTATAAGTTATCCATAATTATTATTATTAATATTATTTTAAAAATATTTTGTGTTGTGGGAGAAATAGTTGAAAAAAAAGGAGGGGATGAAGGGAGAAGCGTAAGTTTAACAGGTATAGGGCGACCATTACAATGGAACATCGTATAGTGGGCTATATTGAAAGGTTGTTTGATTATTGATCAAAGGAACATTATTTTTTAAAGCTTCTTAATGTGAAATATTTCCTTTAACCCTTTATTATTTGTATGTAAGATTTTGACTCCCGTATCTTTATTTTATGCCATGATTAAAATTTATTAGGTGATTCGCAAATTCGGAGAAATTGTTGCGAAGGCACCGCACCTCATATATGAAGCCCCTCAGCGCCCTTGAGGTGATTTTCACAAAAATGGCGCTATATAAATTATCCAACTATATATGAATATCGAAATTTCTTTATGTTCTTCCTACGAGAACTGAAGAACAGCCTGAATTATTTAATAAACTTTTTTATGTTTATTATTAAGCAATAATTTATCAGTATTTTTATTTGTATGAAAAATAGGCTTGATATTATTTGGTAAAAATTTTGATACATTCGAGTACCTATATAGTATTTACGTAATACATCATTACATCATTTACTTAAAGAATTCTTCTTTATTTATCATCACTATTAGTATTATTATTGTATGATTACTGTTAACAGAATATAAAAATTGTTTTATTGATTTTTGATAGAAAAGTGGTTGTATACAAATATTTAATAACATTTAGTAACATGTTTGACCACAAAGTTGATGCTTTAAATGTTAATAAAATAATTTACTAAGAGCCTAATGATACATGAAAAATACACCTGTGATCTTCCCAGGAATCGATCCCGGATATGTGGCAGCGTCTTAACCATTTTCACATCATGTGGATCAATGTAATTTTTTTAAATATCGTATTTTGTATACTGAGATTTTAAAATATTTAAAATTATTTCAGTTGCCCAAAATGAAAAATCTGTAGAAAGCGGATTACGATCATTGTTGGGCCCAAAGAGATTTATCGTTAAATAGGTGCGAAGGTTTTCACGGTCACTGTTATCAATATTATGTATCTTTTTTGGGTGATACCGTGTATGTTGGATTTGATCCGACGTTTCGGCTACCATTGCAGGAGCCATCTTCAGGGAAAACTGTGTGTTTTATAGAGAAATGTATGTGTTTAAGTACTAGTAATTTGTACCGTGTCACAGTCAGCAGTAGGCACATTTCTTGTTTTGTAGGAAAGAATAATTATTTGTCCAACAGGGCGCACAGCAAAGATGAGAATTGACGAACACAAAAGAGCGTGTAAACTTGGACATCCAGACAAATCCGCAATAGCGGAACACTTTATAGACACAGGACATTTTTTCGCCTTTGAACCAAAAATTCTACATAAAACTAGTAATTATAGTGCACGAATAATAAAAGAGGCAATTGAAATACACAGACATCCAAATAATATAAACAAAGACGACGGGCTTAAATTAAATTCAACATGGTTCCCAGCACTACATATGACAAAAACGAATAGAAATGTGCCTACTGCCGGCTGCGACACAGTACAAATTACTAGTACATAAACATAATTATTCTTTCCTACAAAACAAGAAATGTGCCTACTGCTGACTGTGACACGGTACAAATTACTAGTACTTAAACACATACATTTCTCTATAAAACACACAGTTTTCCCTGAAGATGGCTCCTGCAATGGTAGCCGAAACGTCGGATCAAATCCAACATACACGGTATCACCCAAAAAAGATACATAATATAGATTTATCGTTATTTGTCGATATTGCATATTGAAATTTTCCATGCAGTTACAAAATGTCCATCTTTAAGTATTTGTTGGATTTGGTCATGCCATGTCTTTCTCGGTCTTCTTCGATTTCTGCATCCATCAACATTCGCATCGAAAATCTTCTTAGTCGTTCTTTCGCTGCCCGTTTGCTCCGCATGCCCAGACCGAGGCAGAATTCCTTTCTTGATTTTGTCGATAATGCTTATCCCTTAACTTAATCGTTTATAGTTTTACCACACATTCGTATGAGAGGTAGTATTTCGACAGCATTCATTCTCAATATCCATTCATTAGAAATTCGCCTTGCGAATATATGTAAAAACACGATTGAAAGTATGTATGTATCGGAAGTATGTTTACTAGGGACGGAAAGGCCGATAAAGATATTGAAAGGAGGGTGAGTGCCGGGAACAGGGTGAACGGTGCACTAAAATCTACTTTGGCAAACAAATGTTTATCGCAGGAGGCTAAACTAGCAGTTCACAACGGAGTTCTAGTTCCAACTCTAATGTATGGGAGCGAAGTATGGAATTGGAAAAATAATGATGAAAGTAGGTTGAATGCTGTCGAAATGCGATCCCTCAGGCGAATGTGTGGTAAAACGATGTATGATAGGTGCACAAATGTAGAGATCCGTGAAGTGTGTAAGGCTGAGACATGCATTATTGATAGAATTAAGAAAGGGGTGCTGCGTTGGTTTGGACATGTAGAGCGAATGGACAGCGAAAGAACGACTAAAAGGATCTACGATGCAAATGTTGATGGATGCAGAAAACGAGGAAGACCGAGAAAGACATGGCACGATCAAGTCCAACATATACTTGAAGATGGACATGTCAAAAGTAGGAATAATCGGCGTGCGTACATAAGAAGATGTATGAATGTAGAGGAAGCGAGGTCTGTATGCCAAGATAGAGTGTTATGGCGTTCTATTCTCTCTGCCTACCCCTACGGGGAAACGGCGTGATGGTTTGTTGTTGTCGATTAAAAAATGAAGTTACATTTACCGGTGAAATTTCCTATCAAAAATTTGTTGTACCGTAAATCACTTGTACCGTATGTATCTTAATGGCAAGGGCTCTGGTCAAAACGCTACGGTCCGACGACTCCACGGGACGCCGACGATTTAATTATTTTCCTCCATAGTTCACGGTCTTGGGTTTTGTGAATAACCGCATGTAATTGGAAACATCCTTTTTATTTTGTACAGGAACATAGAACTATCACTTGTGGGCATATTGTATTAAATATTTAAGTGTTTTTGGTTTCACAACGGTGACTTGACCATCCTGCAGTGGCGAGCCGTGATTTATTTTATAGGTAATCTGCAAAAAATGTTCATTAATTTATTAAGTAAATAACAGCATTTATCGATACTATTCCTGGCCGATTACCTTTCGTTCCCACCCTTCCTTTGACCCATCCTTATGGTACCTACCTAACATCAAGATAGAAGATATTCAAAATTAGAAGATTCGGATTTAGAACAAAAACAATACAACATTTTTGACTTGACAAAAAATCAGATAAAAAGTGGTTGGAATCGTCGCGCGTCGAGAAAAACATTGTTCCATTTAATAGTTCATTTTGTCATCCAGTGCCAGAAATTGAAGAACATTCAGATTACATTAAAGGTAGGTATCTACTCCATGTATCTATTCCTTTCTCAAATATTTCCCAATCAACAAAACTGAATGAAATTCGATTTTCATTTACAGTCCGCCTTTTCGTTAACAAATTTGTGCCTACATATAAGTACATAATATGCAAGTGATAAAATTATAAATGACAGTGTTTTTTCTGTGGTTCTGTGAAAATCAACTCGAACAACAATTATTATCAAACACGCGATTTACGTAGCTTTATTCCATACTATTTTGATACAATACCTGTTAATTGAAAGATTCCACAATGACATTCAGCAGATATTTCCATAATGATTTAAATGTCAACACTGAGGACTGGACGATTCTTTTAAAAAATGAATAATGCCAAAAACGTCCACTGCAAACGCCACATGTCCTATGTGATACATAATATGTATTCTATCAAAGAAAAATGGTCTTTCAGAAATAATGTTCAAAATACGTGTTTTCAAATAGAGAACCTTTAAATAATATTTGTCATCTGCCAGCTTGCTTTAGTACTAAAAAATGCGACTAGGTTAAAGACGTAAAATATAATGTACTTTTTTGTAAGGAGAAATAAGGCGAGGTAATCGGCTAGTTTCATCATTCACTGAGAACGGGCTGGGCGCACTTTATATATATTTTTTTTGTAGGAAGAAATAAACGATGGTGGTGATTTATTATAAATAACAAATATTTTATTTATTTTCCCATAAGCATGGTTACTATAAAACATTATTATCGAAAGTCAAATGTAATGGTTAGCTGTACAAAATCTCTTATTTGGACGATTCGCCCCTGCCATCCTGTTACATTGTTTGTACAATTTTCTTTAAACAGTTGTAAAAAGGCTTTTATTCAATACCATATAAACTGCGAACTTTTTCAAAGAGATAAAATATACTAAAATTGAATTATTAAAAGCATAATCATAAAATCTATCATGTTGAGTATTAGATACAGTACATTTTTTTAAAGCTAAAACTTAAAAAAAATTGTAGTAAACATGGACACAATACGAAAATATCAGAAAAATATCATATACAACATTCTAAAACGAAACAAGGACAGTCGAGACTAATGAACCAGGGACTGAAATTATACAATAAGCTACTAGACAAAACTAAATAAAAGACAAACTTTTCAAAAGATGTAAAAAATATTATTAACAACAGAGTATGAATAAAAAATTCAATGTTATTTGTGTAAAATGAATATAATAATCCGTAAGGGTTGATAAATAAATTTTCAATAAAAAAAAAATATTTAAAAAAATCCTCCTTTATTAAAAAAAAGGTTATTCAAAAGATATTGCTAGCGCAACGACGCACAGTGTTTTGACCCATACAAGCTACAAGATAAAAAGTCACTTTTGAATTCTTAAACGATGACGTCATGGGGACATTACCAGATAGTTAGTGTGACGATTGTAAGCCTAATTGGGGTGATTAATGCTTAGGGTGATTCATACCAGAATATGAAAGTCGGATAATTGGTTTTTGAAAGCCTAATTACATTTATTTGCATTTTGGCGTCCGACGTGTAAAGGTTGTTTATCAAGTTTAAAATTTTTTATTTCGATTTTTTAAAAAATGGAAGCTATTTTGGAAGGTATGTTGTGTGGTTTTTTTTCTAATATTTTAATGTATTTCATTTAGGTATTTAAAAAAACAATAATTTAACTTATGTATTTTTCAGTAGTTAAAAAAATATCAATTTCTAACTTCTCGAGAATTTATCTCGGAGAGTATATCAAAGTAGCAAAATATTATTTTTATTTTTCAATAGACCAATTTATTGTTAATTCATAACAGTTTCGATATTTTACCGCACGAAGTTGCATCTATCTTATTTTGTTATTTTACAGGTACCAGATACGAGATTTCCAGGCAAGAATTGTACGTGATGTGGAAGAGTTTGACGAAGAAAGAAAGGCTTCAAGGAGTGTTAAATATTATTGTTAGTAAATTTGAAGTCACTGAACTCGGTGCAAGTGGTAAAAAACTGTTAAAAAATCAAATTAAGCTTATTTGTTTAAATATAAGCAGAAAATAGACCGAATCTGGCTGTAAACTAGATAGATTTGTTAAAAAAAAAATTGAGTGGCTCGACGGTAGTGAAAATATTTTGATATGTGAAAACTTTCGACAAAGTCCTTTAGTAGACATGAATGAACCATCTACGTCTACTGGAAGGCCCGCAAAGGATTTTGGGGCATGCAGTGATCAGTACAAAAGAACAAAAGTGCGTGATTTAGTGAGTACGAAGACATCTGAAGAACTTTCGTTTGCCACGCAGGTATCTATTCAAACATCAGGAAAACGCACAGTTGCCGATCTCCTAAAGAAAATTTTGAAAACTACTCCCAATGAAGTAGCAAAAATACGTAGGAAACGTCAACAAGTAAACAAACAGCGGGCATTGACAATTGAGGAAGCGCTAAGTTTATACGTTGACTGTAAATTATCTTCGCATTCCTACAAAGTTATGCGTAAAAATGCCATAAAAACCGGCCACAACATATATCCGGCATTTTATAGTTTATGAAAAGCAAAAGAAACATGCTGCCTGAGCGAGGAATTTGTCAAAATAACGGAAACTAGTGCAGAAATCCAGCTACAAGCGATTTTAAATCATACGGTGGAACGATTGCTAAATGTAGAATCAGAAGTCTTAAAAGAAAGAGTTCCTTCAGGTTCTGTACTGACTCTTATATGCTAGTGGGGTGGAGATGGAAGCTCGGGACATAGTAATTATAAACAGAAATTTCACACAGAGCATGCAATAGATGAATTTTTATTTATTATGTCATTCGTTCCAATACAACTAAGGCTTAATGATGACCCTAATATAGTAATTTGGCAAAATTTAAGCCCTTCCTCAACCTCTTATTGTCGTCCTATTAAATTTATTTTCGCCAAAGAAACTGATATTCTTACCTAAGTCTGAAATCGAAAAACTTCAAGATGCAATTGAAAAACTTGAAAATTTTCATGTTAATATTGGAGGTGTAGTATTGTCCATAAAATTTAAAATGCTTTTAACAATGGTAGATGGTAAAATTTGCAACGTTTTGGCTGAAAATAAGTCAACCATGTCCTGTTATATTTATGGCGCCAAACTCAGTGAAATGAACTTTATTAGTATTAATGGAGTTTCTCGACAAGAATTTTATTCCTTTGGCTTATCTACATTACATGCTCTTTTTATATTTCTCAAAATACATCTATTTGAAAATCACTTAAAACAAATGTTTTATTTACAGACCTTTAAGTTTTATCATCATCATACCATATCCGCTCCCTATGTGGAGCATATGGATTCCATAATCTGCCTCCGGCCAAGCGATCGACCTCCCGTACATCCTTCTAAGTTAAGTCCACGTACCGCAACTCTGACGCAAACTGCCCACAAATTGTCAACAGTGGACGACCAGCACGCCGAGAACCTGATGCCTTGTAACATAGGCAAGCATGGTTAAGGCTCTCGGAAGGCATACGTAGTACATGGCCTTGCCAGCCAAAACGCCTTGGATGACAGTAGATACCAAGGGTTGCTGTGTCCGTTGCCTCACTTGTGTTCCTTACAATGTCAAACTTTTAAGTTTATTAAAACCCTTTGAGTTTTCATGTTTAACATAATGAAATCAGCTGTAAAATGGTTATTCTGACAAAACAAGTGAAGGCAGATTAGTTCTCTCGGGTGAAATCTTTATTTTATGCCTAAGTATCTAATATAATTTTCAATGATTTATTTTATAGGTTGACCGATTTATCAGTCAATAGAATTAAAGTAATAATTTCAATTATTTATGATCCTTAAATACATTATTGGATGCAGATATCGATTTCCAGAAAATTTATTTCGTTTATTAAATAACAATATGTGACATATTTTTTATAAAACGAATTATTATTACATATTTAATAAAAAAACCTCTTTTTAGGATTAAATGAATCGCATACGTGAGTTAAAAGTACATTCAGAATTTTTAGTTTCTAGCTTGTATGAAACGAAACACTGTGCGACGCGACGTTATGCTTCAGGCTTCATATGGCAATTATCAAATAAATGTTTGTCACTATGCTTAAATTTTCAATTGTTGTAGCGGAGCGATCAGCTATCCTGGGACCTTTAATAAATAATATTTAATTAAAAGTAATAATTATAATTAATTAATAGTCTGCAACGCAAAACCGACTCTTTAAATTAGTAAAAATAATAGAAGGCATTGATTTTCTAATTTCCAATGGCAACATTTAAACACCAATACTGATGAAATAACCAATCACAACACAAGCCACTTGTACGAAGCGAACTAACATAAAAAAATATTCCATTGACAACACCATTTGGTGTTGCCAGCCTAAAAATAAAATCAGTTGTGATTCTGACTTTACCGATTTTCACTATTCAAACAGTTCGTAATTATTTTTTTTTCCTTTCATTATCTATGATTATGATTTATCCGAGGTGATTTCTGATGTGCGTCGCGTGCGTTCTGAATGTAGTTTCAGTCCTGCGAAGGTCGTTAGCAGGTGCCGTTGCTTGCGGAGAGGTCCGGGGTCAATTGAGCCTCGTTACTGAACGGACAACTGCACTCATTATTATCGCCATCATTCCGAGCAGATTGGATTTCATGCAACGCCAACCGGGTCTATAAATACCGCGATTAGCTGCCGAGTAGGAATACTATCTGCGAGCATAGTCGATCAAAAACGACACAATTGTTGAAAATTTAGTAGCACAAAACCTGATTTGATAATATTGACCGCTCGTTAAGACAGAGGTCTGCAAAAAGGTAGACAAATTGGTCTGATAATTAGAGAAAACCATTTTTAAATTCTAATATCATTTTTGGTCCCAAGGATCTGGGACTTATGTCTGAAAAATTGTAAACGAAATGTAGTACTGTAAATAAGTATTGATACTATTCCGAATGGCTTCTGCGAACAATTAAAAAGTTTTATTTTAAACTTTTCTATCACTCTTCTTATTCTTCTTCTTCAGCCTCTTCCAAACGTCTCCACTCCTTCCCATCACCCGCTTTTATCATCCATGTTTTACGGGCTATCGAGGCAATGTCGTCGACCCATCTTTTTTGTGGCCTTCCAACACCTGATTTATTTTTCCCGTGGTCTCCACTTTATTATTCTGGATGTCTATCTGCCATCGTTTTGCCTCACCAAGTATCCTGCCCACTGCCTATAATTTTGGTGTAAGAGCCACGATATCTACGACTGCGATTTGGCGCCCTGTTTCTTAATTTCTTATTCTGTCTCTTAGACATACACCGAGCATCTGTATTTCCATGGACCGTTGCGTTTTAAGTTTCTGGCTATTTTTCTGTGTCCCAGACATGGTTTCCAGTCCGTACGTCGTCACTGGCAATATAAACGATTCATCGACTTGTCTATGCTATCATTCACTTAAATATGTATATTTTATATGATTATAAATTTGTCTATAAACTGAATAAATACTCCACAATCTTTTGAGTTCCTAAGTCCAAATTTTTGTGGACAAGTATTGGATTTTACTGCCTACGGAGTTTCTCGTAATTGACATATACCTAACATTAGTTTCTCGTCATCTTGAGACTTGGAGTTTTAATAACGATCTGATTTCTCCACAAATAGTCAGACCTTCTTTGGCACAGAGACAATACTTTCATAAGATAGAAAATATATAATATAATGCCAGAACCGTGGAAATTAAATTAAATGTGGAAATAATTTGAGTCAAAGAGGTGACTGCTTTTATTAGTGAAATTGGTCGCGGAGACCTCAAGAGGTTGTCAGAGCTGATAGATAGATTAGAAACTGGCGTCGCGGGTTCGGTTCCCGCCAGTGAAAGATTTTTTTCTCAATTGGTCTGGACGTTGTGGTGAATTTTTCATTACCTCCTTCCATATCCCCTCTTTCTCACCTGCTGACAATGTAATCACTCATGTAAGAAATTATGTAATCCCTCATGTAAGAAAAATACCGTTTTTCATATAATTATATTATTAAATATTGTGTTTTTTCATACTAAAATAATATTTTTTTGACTGTCTTAAAACGGGGTTACTTATCTTTGTTAGATAGTCAAAGTTACTTTATATGAATGTAGTAATGTTATGTATAAATTAAGACAAATAAATAAATAAATTACAACACAGATGGATAGATTTCCAAATAACTTAATTTTGCATAGATGCAAAACAATTGCAGTTTAAAATTATTATACGTATGTGGGGAAGAAACTTTAACAATCAACACCAAATTCATAATAAAACATTTAAATTTAAATTAAAATAAAACACATTAGACTGATCCTATCCCGAACTCCATACAGCGGAAAATATTTTTTATTTTAGAATATAATATATTATCTAATTTCAAGAAACTTGTTAAGAAAATAAAAATGAATGTAAAACGAAGTTTTTACTCAGTAAGAGAGAAATAATCTTTATTGTTAATTATGTATCTACATACCCTATGTAACTTTATCTTTATTCTGTAAAACAATTTAGATCGATGAATAAAAAAAATAATTAAATAAAAACATGGATCTCGTTATACTGACGGGTAAGTTAATAATTTTATGCATCGTTTAAATGCCTAGACTTCCATATTCCCTCATTAAAAATTGTATTTCTATTGTAATATACTCTTACATTATTTTTTTATAAACTGCCCTGACCTAGGCCTTAGGGCCCGGTACTCATCTCAAAATATTGTCAATATATTTTATTGTTTTCCTTTTTATCTTTCGTTTCTCGTTTTACCCTTAACACTTATTTTAGGTCCGCGCAAATTTAATTTTCCTATCTTTGTGGAAAATTTCAGTCACCTTTTATATTTTTAACCTATTTTGGTACCGATAAGGGCAGGTATGAAGGTCATAAAAACGTAAATAAGATATGATTAAAAATTAAATGTTACAACCAGAATTATCTTCTTTCAAAAAAAAGAGAATACAATTCTATAAAAAAGTTTCAACTAAAATATTTTAATAAATATATATTTTTTTATAAGTATTACCAAAGGCATAATTTTACTTGGAAATAAGGGAAAATGTTACAAAAATGTATGTGATTGAAAATGATTGTATTTCTTTTCAAAAACAAAAAAATGAAATTTGGCTTAGGCCACTTTCATGTTTAATTTATTATTTTCAAATTATTACACCAAATTTTAGATCGATACTTAGTCTTTATTAAGATACCAGATACCTAAGTTTAGTCTAAATTTGAAATGGCGTAATCTGACGGTCTAAAAGTAATTATATTTTAGTTACATAAAACTTTTAACAAAAATACATTTAAAAATTATTGTTTTTATCTAATTTATGATTTTTTAAATTTTTTATCATTGTGCGATTTAAAAAAAACGTTCGTTTTAAAATGGCAAAATCGTATGATTTCCTCATTTTTCGTGCGTCTTACCAGACTACAGCCTTAAATCTTGAACGACGCGTACCAAGGAGTATACAAATGTACATATATTAAAAGAAGTTGGTTAAGTTTATCGCTGTACTTTTGAAGATGCATTATCTTTAATGCACTTTGTTCTCACCTTATTGAAGTAATGTCTAATCGGTGATTAGCTTTGTTTTGAATAAGTTATACTAATGTAGGCAGATGTGGAGATCTTCAGTGTGAAATATTTATGGGAGAAAGTAACGAAAGTCTGGCTTACTTTGATGGTATTTCACACATTAACTAGCTATAGTATCTTAGTACGAAATATCACGGAAAGTTGTGGACCAATTAAATCGGCAATGGCTTTACTACATTTTCATATCAATTCCAGTTCTGAAATACCGCGTTTATTGGCAAAAAATGGCATACATAATTTACTTGCAATACAAAACATAATATAAATTAAAAAGAGCTTATATGTAACACAAAGCACATAGTTACCAAAAACAATTTGACTTTTAAAATTGCAAGGAAATATTTATAGCAGCTTAGTGAGGTACTAAAATACATGTTATAAAGAGTATTAAAATATGTTTTTAAATGTGAGTTATTTACAACTCATTGAAAATGTCCCCAAAATTTAAGTTTATAGCAAATTTCTTTTTCATTATATAAAAAAAAAAATACCAAAAACATTTCTCTCTTTGAATATATATTTGGATAATTTATAAAGCGCTATTTTTGTGTCAATCACCTCAAGGGCGCTGTACAATAAATAAATATCCCAGCACGTCTTGCAGCTATAGAGCGCATGGACGGTTGGGATTCAAGTTTCTCGTTTCCAATTGATATATTACAATTATGATATATAGGAGCTAGATTACAGCACGTCTTTCAGCTACAGGGCGCATGCACAGTAAGAAATCTAGCCCCTATTTACATTTATTTTATTTTATTTGACAATGAAGTTTAGAGTTTAAGTAATATTTTAATACACGAAATCAAAAACAAATTTAAAAAAATAGAAGTTAGATTACAACAAGTCTTGTAGCTACTGAGCGCATGGACGGTTGGAATTCTAGACCCCATTTACTATTTGTTAGTTGATAACATTTACCTATTGAAGCTAGATTACTAATCGTCTCGCAGCTACAATCTGCGTGGACAAATGTAGTAAGATATTTTGCACTATTTGTTTACACATTTGTATAAACCACTTTAACTTTTTAGTTATATGTCGACCGATTTAGAGACTTCTTAGAAATTTCTTTTCTGCCTACCTCTACTGGGAAATGGCGAGATGGTAGTAGTAGTAGTAGTTTGATGCATTTCATATTTTTAAGGCAGTGGTTTTAAGAAAATTAAATTGCCACAATAATTATTTTGCTCGTTCTATAGTAGAATTACAAAGGAAACTATGGCTCTATGCATCGATTAATGTATGGCAGTATCACGAACCCACCACACCTCAGTTCTCTAGTTATTTATTTACCATTTTATAATGTTTATAAACAAACCTCTCTAACACGCCTCAACTAAGACACCTACACGTGTGGTAGGTAAAGCTAAATCATAAGAGAAATCACAATAGTCTTGCGGTTAATACGTAAGTATACTTTAGCTGCTAATGAAAAAACGGAATAATAATTTGGAAAACATACATACATGTATGCACAAAATATTATCAATTTAAATAGTACATCAACATCAATACCTTCTTATTTCTTGTTTACAAAACTAAATATATGAATATAGGAAACAAAAGAATAGAAATTACACCATCAATTGTAATAGAAAATGAAAAACTTAATGAAGTCACTGAAATTAAATATTTAGGTGTAATGTTGGATTCAAAACTTACATTTCACCAAAACGCTAAGATGGTAATAAATAAGATTGCAAAAAAATATCAATTTTGGGAAGGATCAGAAGATTTATTGATAAGGACTCCTGCGAAACTATTTACAAAGCAATTATTGAACCACACGTTAACTACTGTAGTAGCATTTTATTTTTATCAAACAAAGAAAACATAGATAAACTAACTGTATTACAAAATAAATCCTTTAGAATCATTTTGAAAAAAAACCAGATATACGAGGGTAAAGTCGATGGTAAATGAAATGAAATTATTAACATATAAACAAAGAATATTTTACAATACAATGATATTTGTTCATAAAATTATAAACTCTAATAAAAAAACAGAATTTTGGAAAAAAAATTATCGGAACCAGCATGAACACGATCACAATACTAGAGGAAAGAACAAAATTAGACTTCCATTTAGGAAAAAGGCAAAGTCACAAAATTCAATTTTATTTAAAGCAATTAAAAAGTATTACGAAATAGAAAAAAATATTTATGAAGAAAAAAACATATCAAAATTTAAAATAATGGTCAAGACATATGTGATAAACAATTTATAAATTAAATATATTTGCAATGTTATTATTAGAACACACATAACAATATGTATGATATGTGTGCCCTACTTTAAGATTTAAATAAAAAAATAAAAAAATAAAAAAATATTATTGAAGATTTAAAGAACAAATAGTGCATTGAGTTGCATTTCTTTATAAAGTGAAAGCGTAGTAATTTTAATCTCTTATTTGGTTCAAAGAATTACAGAATGGACAGTTAATAAGACTAATTTTAATTGTATTAAAAAAGGTTCAGTTTTTTCTTACGTTATTTTGTATTCGGATATTGAATAGTAGATTGTGTAGGATAAATGAAAAACAATATTATACAATATCATACTGGAATGACTTGATTGAATGATTATCTTTTGACATTGTTTTGAGTATGTCTAAATATTTACAGACTGGCTAAATTTCCTCCCTAGAGAGTTATTCAGATATGTTGCAACAGAGGGTCATAAGCCCTGTAAGTGCGTAGATTTCCATATTCCCATATAAAAAATGTTTTCCCTCTGTTGCAACAAATTTAGATCTTAAATAACTCTCCAGAGAGGAAATCCAGCCTGTCTGCAAACATTTGTACATACTCAAAACACTGTTGAATCAAGTGACTGGTAAAAGAAGTATAAAAGTTCGAAAAAATTTTTTTTAAACATTGCCTAGTAGGTGGATTGGTTCAGTCGGATGAATCTCACCCACAAAATAAAGGTTTCAGCTCTTTTACTTCAGTAGAGTCAAGAGATGGAAGAGTTGATAAAATGTGGATGTTTAAGCATAGGCTGAATTGTGAATGTTACACAGTGTGTGAAGTGGCCACTTAAACCAGCTAACAGGTCATAAGCCCTGTAAATGCCCAGACTTCCATATTCCCTTCTCAGAAATATTTTTCCTCTGTTGCGGCAAATCCAGTTTATCTTTTTAGTTATATGATTATTTTCGTGTTGGTGTCATAAAGGAAACATTCTTTAAACTTACCAACAGTAAATTTATAATAATATGCACCGTTTTTTTTTAAGGAAAGAGCATTAGGTAGTAATGATTTTAAAGTTACTTTTACCTATTTCTATCGCCATCTTGAATGAAAAGCGCGGGACCTTAACTGCTCTCTGGGGACTTGAGGCTGGAGAATTCTTAGAACAAACTACTACGAGGAACTAACCATAATGCAACCAGTTCTAAGAGAGAAACTGTAAGAATTACCTAGTTCGTTAGCCATCTTGTTTGTGGTACTAGAAGCGAGTTTTTAGTGCGTTGAAATAATTATTACGAGTAACTTATGACTCGCTCTGGACTTATTAGTCGAGAAGCTTCCAAGATGTAAAAGATCTCTGGTCCTCACTGGGTCAAGAGTTGGTTCTGTTTCTCGGAATAACTAATGCGGATGCAACGATGGGTAAAACATGTACCCGGTTGTTGCCATACACTGATAATAGAAGTCCGCCTCGTGGTCTAGTGGTTGGCGTCATTGGCTATCCTGTATTTACATTATACGTCCTTGGTCGATTTCTGTTAAAAATATTTACTTGTAGGGTCTTTTACAATTATACATTTTTCATATTTTATCATCCCCATGGCATCCGTACGGTCAAACTGAATATCTTGAGTTTATGTAAAAATATTTTTTTAATGTAACGCAAGCACTCTGTTCTCCATTATTGTACTGATACAGCCCGAAATTCAGGGTATCTAGATTATTTTTACATGAAGACAAGATGATCTTAAACTCAAGGCAATATAGAAGTCTAGGCATCTACAGGGCTTACGACCTGTCATTGGCTGGTTTAAGTGGTCACTTTACACACTGTGTAACATTCACCATTCTGCCCATATTTTAACATCTAAATTCCTTCGATTCTTTTATCTGTTGATGTTTGTGAAGTTAAAGAGCTGAAACCTTTATTCATGCGGGTGAGATTAATCTGATTGAATTATTTCACCTACATACTAGGCAACGCCTGAAAATTTGTTTTCCATTTCTATACTTCTTCATGTACCAGGTGGATTTATCAACAAAACTTTAAATTTGTTCAAATTTTTGTAGACAAGGACTGAATTAATCTCCCTAGGAAGCTGTTAATATTAAAATATTACAACAGAGATGATGAACAATTTAGAGAAGGCAATATAGAAGTCTAAGAATAACTTATAATAATGCCACTTAAGCTAGCTAATGACAGGTCATAAACCCTGTAGATGCCTAGACTTCTAAAAAAAAAGAAATATTTGCGTTCTTATGATTTACTGAAGTATTTAATTTTGAGGGCCATTTTCAACGAGTTGTAAATAACTCACTATTAGAAAATGGAATCAATTTGGGGTAGAGTGGGATTCGAACCACAGACCTTTGGTCCTTGAGTCCGAGACACTAGCCACGGGACCACAACCCGATCTTTGTTAACCCAAAGACGATAAAAATTGCTTGTTAAAACTGGCTGTCATCCCTCTCGCGTACAATAAACTATAAGTATAGTGTCTGCTTTTTTAAACTTTTTGAATCTCTTTTATGATTGGGATATTTGTACGTCTGGTGGTTCAATGGATCTTCAGGCTGTGGCACCAGCTATTCCTCTCCAAAGGATCTGTATTCTACTACAGTTTAATTGCATATGTTTCAGCAAAAACAGACAAATGCACAGTACAAGGCTTTTGACTAACCGAATCATTGTTCAAATAAATTAAACTATGTTATGAAGTGGAGTTCTGAATAGGTACATGCAGCTCAGCAGCTGGAGAGTTAAACAAATAATAATGCAACAAGAAACTTGTAATGCTTCTAGCGATGTTTATGGCACCGTCCTTTCTATTGTATCCAAGAGAATTCTGTATTGGTTGTCCATAAATCTGCCAGCGGTTACCTTTCTTCGGCATCTAATTGTGCGTCGTTTTATCCAGAGGTGAATCCTAGATAATTTTATTTAATGTTAAATTTCATTAACTAGGAAAACGACGAATAAAATTTAGTACTGTCAACAAAATTCTGTTATCTTTTATGAAACGAGAGATCTGTTGACCGTTGATGTCCATAATCTGACGGGATTCATTTAAATAAATTTTCGGTGGTTTATTTTCAAAAAAACCGAATGCGGATACGTTCCAATAATGATCTGCAACTAACAGCCAAAAAATATTTTTAGAAATACACATAAAACGGCTAAGTAATATGCGATAATCTTATTAACATCAATAAGGTTTCAACCTTACTGCTTCTGGGAGATTGTACATGGAATTTTATAAACATTCATTTAAATGATTCTGTCAATAAACAATGTTCTAACAAGGGCAGAATGGTGAGTGTTATATCGGTAGCGTGATGGCAAAAGGGTATATCTGTCATTTAGTCCAAAACAGACATTTTTACATAAAACATGCTAAAATCGGATGCCTTTTCACATGAAATAGGATATATCCATCTCTCTAGAGCTTCTCTCAAAATGGCCATATTAAACCATGAGATTCATCTGTTCTTTTCACACATATGACAGAAGGGATTATTTGCTTATCCTGTACAGTTAAGAATATGACAGATATGCCTTTTTGCCATTTCACAACATTTATAATATAGTTTATAAAGCTCAGTTTAATAATGCGCTACAGCTGTAGAGACGCCCTTTCGCTATTTTAATGAGTTTTACAAACAAACAAACTCATTAAAATAGCATTATATCAACTCATTAGTTAACCCGAAGAAAAAAAATTGATAATGATCCTTAAGATAAAAATAATTTTATTTAATTACTTTCATATAACTTTGAATTATCTATCCTTACCTCTGTTTTGTATAAATACATTGAACTCTTTAATAAAGATACCAGTCTCGAAGATGTCGTGAAAGCGATGAAACCGGTCACCGGATATTCCAAATTTGTGGATTAAAGTATCACTCGTCTTTTATTTATATAATAAATTACAATGAACTTCTATCAAGAATTTTCACTTACAAACTTATTGTTTAATGAACTATTCTTGATTGCATTTTTATAAAGCGGGTTACCTCTATTTTGAATTGCCTCAGTCCGCTTCTTTGTACAAATATGGGAGTGGCTCAACTGTTCACTGCACCTGCTCCTTTCTCCATACAATAGTTCTTGGTCGTGACTCGTGACTGACTCTAAACTCCCTGTTTTATATAATAAACCTCTGCCGTCTCACTTCCACATCCAGATACTAAAACATCGCTTTTAATTATTAGTTTATCGTTAATATATTTTATGTGTGTTTTTACGGAAAAATTCCTTGGAAGATACTTGTATAATAATATATGAATTTATCACTTGAACCTGCATTACATTTATTTATTTATTCATATTTTACTCTTACAAACTATAAACAATAATAAAAATAATGTTACCTCACTGGGGTTACCCGTGCCGAGGACACTTAACAACATACTTTTTGGAAATGTTTTTACATTTGAGAATAAACAAAGAAGACTAACTTAATAAACAGAGACAAAATATTCAGAGACAAAATATTAACAAAATATTCAGACTGTTTGAAAACAACAAAACCTAACATAAGCTATACACTTGTGGAGCAGTCGATTCAATATTGGTTTGGGCGAATGAGACAATCCATTTTACTTCTACCTGGCTCCACTATTTATTTTTTTAAGTCGTTTTAAACCTCGTTACTTATTGTTTTAATAGATACTGGAATTAGGTTATAGATTTTAATTGAATAATACTCAAAATCCCTTTGTCCGAAAGTAGTATTAGTTTGAATTTGTTAAAGTTGTCTTTGTGTTGAGGATCTAGTGATTATATTATTTGTATGTGATGTGTTGTAGGGGTTATGTCTTATATTTGAGTAAAAGTACTTTTTGAATCTGTAAGTGAGTATTGTTTTAGTGTATAATTAATTAAATTAAATCTACGTTAATCGTACTTCTTTCGTTTATCATTCCCGTGCGTTTAAAATCAGATAAATAACTGAGTCAGAATGTAAGTTTTAATATATATGTAAGTACAGATTTGTAATAGGTCCTTGAGGTGATTATTTACAAAAACGGCGCTATATAATTTAATTAATTACACTGTCTTCTTGCTTTTGTTCGCACTGAATTCAATTAATACAAAGAAAATTGCATCGGCATACCAGTTGTAATGTATTATCATTGCCTACACAAAGACAAGTATGTTGGATTCGAACCAAGAACCGTATGCATGATAGCCAAACTACTTCATTAAGAGAAATAGGTTTACCTTTTCTACGCAAAATTTGTTGCTATGCATCATTATTCAAAATGTCTATGTACATGTGTGTCAGGTTGACTTTTATTTCTAAAGTAAACTGAGTTAGAGTTTTTTTATTAATAAAATAAGTTACAGAGTTTTCAGGGCCCCGATTATAGTGGAATATCAATGATATCTTCAAATTATTTATTCGTTAATTTTTTCCGTAAAAACAAAACACATTTAAAATTTAATACCAGTATTACAATGTATCGATGACGATATAAATGTAAAATTAGTTTTAATTACAATTTTTGAGTAAAAATAATGTTCTGTAGCTCAATCACAAATAACTATCGACGTGCTTAAAAACATGCTAAGCATTGGAGTGATCACAATGAACAATAATGAACATACTTAAGTTATCGCAGTCATAAGTCAAGGCGTGTGTAATCTCTAAGTCAACGCTCGTGTCGGTTTGTTTTTTGTTTTCCTCGTAAATAAATACAGTTCACTGGCGAAAAATCAGCGTTTACTACAGAAAATAATACAATATATTGCATTTGCAAAATAGTAAGGAGTATCTAATACAAATAAGTGAAAATTAAATTCCAATTACTATGGCGACCGCTTTTCTTGACATTTGGCTTGCCAACCGCCGACTATATGCAATGAATAGCATAATAAATAAACCAATGAAAATAGCAGTTTTGGTATATTATCCATATTTACACCGGTGAAATTCAAATATGTGATTGCGCAGCAGGATTATACGTCTTAGGTGTTCACGGATGTTACATTGTGATCACGAATACGATAAAAAACTATGGTGAGAAATTGTTATCACGTCGCTTATTAGCACGTTGATAGTTATTTGTGACTGAGCTACTGATCATACATTTTAAGAGGGCGAATGTGCAAAATTTTAATGTATGTTTAAAAGGATATGTTGGTGTATCAGTGTATAATTGTGCATGTTAGTATGTGCGAGTAAATGTGATAATGTGTATGCGTGTAGTGAATGTAAATAGATTTTTTGAATAGTGATAATCAATGATTATCTGTTTTTTTTTATTGTCTACAAAGCAAATTCTATTGTGCATTTTAAAACAAATTTAAAGTATCTTTGTCGGCAAACCTGTAATTGAACATGTTTAAAAAATTTACGAAGCTAACTCTTAACACTGGAAACATTTAACATTCCGTTACATTAACTCGCTTTGTTACAAATAACAATAATTGCCCCACGCACCTCTAATAATAAGAATTTCAATTTTATTAACCTGTACATTAATATTGATCACAATCATTACATCTGAGCCAGCTGCGGAATGACTATGGAAATGAAATTTCGCCTCAGTCTAGAAGCTGTCTTGGTACATTAAGTGATTGGTCGGCACTTACTTAAAGAAGACTATAATCATAATATCTTTCCAGTTTCTGTATCACTTTCACTATACTTTCCTGTTTTGAATGCAAATTCCCGCCAATCTAAATGCATTATAATTATATATATATATCTGTGACGTTTATTGCCATAGCTTTCCTTCATCGAATTCAGAATTATCTTATGTCTATGTCTAGGCGTATGGTGCATGGTGCACGGTGTATACAGTTCTGGAAGTGCAATAACTAAAATTATTCCTTAATAATTATTAGTTATTCCTATTTTGAAATAGAGCAATCTCTTAATCTGTCTTCATTGGAGAGACGTAGAACTGAGATGGACCTTATATGCATTTTCAAAATACTTAATGCTTTAAGTGATGTCCCATCTCTGTTGCAATCAATTTCTTTTTATGTTCCCAACCGTGTCACCAGAAGTCGAAATCTGCTATTTATTAAATCTTCTAGGAGCAACTTTTGTTTTTATGCCCCAATGTCCAGAATGTGTAATTTAGTCAATTCATCACACGACTTGGGATTTTTTGGGATAGATTTGCCGGCTTTTCGTGACTAAAACAGCGTGGGATGAAGTTGGATTGGCATGGTTTAGCTCGAAGTCTTATGTCTTTATTTTTTATGCATATATTGTATACCATTATTGTATTGTCGTTGTTTGTCTTTGCTACATAGTTTTATGTTCTTTGTTTTCTCAGTTTCTTATATTTATGTTTCTTCACGTAACTGTTGTAATCGGCTAAGGCCGTATTTATAATAAATAAATAGAACCCGAACCCTTTACAAGTATTTTCGATAGTGATAGACCGAAGTTTCGGTTTCGTCCAAAAAATGCCCGGCCTAAGTCTCCGGTTAAGCCGAAACCTGCGGTCAGGATATGTCGGATAACGTTCGGCTGTACTCGGGTGCACCTTATAGCTCATGACACGGCCGCTTGACTTTTCATACTTATATATTATATTTGTTATTCTTTAATCTATATATTTAAAAGGCAATGTTCGTATGTGGGTCCTCGATGGGCTGAATAACTACTCGACCGATATACGAGCGGTTTTCAGCGAAATATAGATCTTTGCCACGAGCATATTTATAGCTCATAAAATCTTCAATTTATTAAGTAGAAAAAAAGTAAGGAGCGTAAATTTTTTTTCATCATTCATAGAATAGGCATATACAAAAAAAAAACGATTTTTTTTTTTGTGTATAAAAAAAGTTTGTTTTTGAATGTTTAAAAACAACACTCATTTTTTATGGATTGCAATCAGATTATTTCCTGAAATTCTTAATCATTTCTTCCCATTTATAAAAAAAACAATGTTCCAATACCTATTTGTAAAATTCTCTGTCCTCACAATTTATGTAAACCGAAACACAAAAATAAAAATAATTTTAACTAAATACAATAATTAATATCAAACTTACGATTGTGTTCATTTAATGCATATACGAGTATGTACGCAAATCTAGCAATGGCAAAGCGTTGCCGGGTTTAGCTCGTAGTTAATAAGTTAAAGTTCCTATAGCGTATATCGATGAACTTTTTTTATTTTATTTTATTTAAATCTTAAAGTAGGGCACACATATCATACATATTGTTATGTGTGTTCTTATAATAACATTACAAATATATTTAATTTATAAATTGTTTATCACATATGTCTTGACCATTATTTTAAATTTTGATATGTTTTTTTCTTCATAAATATTTTTTTCCATTTCGTAATACTTTTTAATTGCTTTAAATAAAATTGAATTTTGTGACTTTGCCTTTTTCCTAAATGGAAGTCTAATTTTGTTCTTTTCTCTAGTATTGTGATCGTGTTCATGCTGGGTTACCATCAATTTTTTTCCAAAATTCTGTTTTTTTATTAGAGTTTATAATTTTATGAACAAATATCATTGTATTGTAAAATATTCTTTGTTTATATGTTAATAATTTCATTTCATTTACCATCGACTTTACCCTCGTATATCTGTTTTTTTTTTCAAAATGATTCTAAAGGCTTTATTTTGTAATACAGTTAGTTTATCTATGTTTTCTTTGTTTGATAAAAATAAAATGCTACTACAGTAGTTAACGTGTGGTTCAATAATTGCTTTGTAAATAGTTTTGCAGGAGTCCTTATCAATAAATCTTGTGATCCTTCCCAAAATTGATATTTTTTTTGCAATCTTATTTATTACCATCTTAGCGTTACTCTTACTTTTACATATATGTTATATGTATAAACAATATTTTAAGTTTGTCAAAATTTTGTAGACAAGGACTGGATTCAACTCCCAAGGGAGCTGTTAATATTAACAAATGTTGGTGAAAATTGGAAAAAATTGTGATTCTAAAGCAATGTTTCATAGTTTCTGGACATCTGAACCGTAACACTGATCACCTTAATTTCTATGTTACACAAATAATCAAGACACGCTTCAATTCGAGTACTAATTTAGTGAAGTTACGATAAATTTCAAGCCCGGTGATTGTAAATATTATTATAATTTCATAATAATATTTACTTCTCATAACATCATTAACAACCGTTCCCTGTAGTTCCAGCTGGGTCGCAATTATAAAGGCTATCTTCGTCGGTACCCACCGAGACGGTATACTTAACTTCTGTACTACCTCGGTATGTTGTACCGACTTGTCAGCTCGATGCCTTATGCTCGAATCTAACCAATGAATGAAGCCGAGAATTTCCTTAATTAAAATTAAAAATAGTTCTCATTATATTTTAAATAGACTTCTGTGATAAAAAGCGACCACTTCAAAGCGATTATAAACTCCGAAAAATCCCAATTCAAGCAAAAAATGATCGCTTGAACATGATTTTTTTATTACTTTTGACAATCAAATAGGGAAATATCACATAATATTACGAATACCGATAAAAGTATATGAAATAGATGAAGAATAATTTTTGTCTTTTCTAAATCGATGAGAATATAGTGGAAAATATTTTCATAAATAATTTTTAAAAACGAAATTTAAAAAAAAAAAACGTCACTAGAAAAACGCGACATGTTTGGCCTAAAGATTTGCGACAGTGTTTTTAACAAATTTGAATGGTCAGGAATAAATAAACATGAATCGTGAAGTATTCGGGGCTTGGCCAATGGAATGACAGTCTTTGCGGAAATTCAAAATTACAAATTTAAAAATATTTTTCATGCCGCTAATAAGAAACATTTTATATCATCATTAATAAAAAATAATGTTTATTGATTATTTTGTTGTAATTTTTTTAGTTATTAAATTCTATTTTCCTTCTAATATTTTACTCTAAGTTTCTCTTTTCTGTTAAATAGGCGCTATCAGGTTTTGGTGAGTTTTTCTGTTAGTGCCTTTTTCAGTTTATGTTGAAATTTTGTTAGTTTAGTTATATGTTTATTATTACAATTAATATTTTGATGTTATCCTTGTACTTATATTTTTGTTGTCTATTGTTTGTATTTATATTGTTATTCCTTTCTGTTTATGTTGTTTTTATGTTTATTGTAAATTAATGTAACTTGTTTTTAGCCGATTTAATCATGTTTTTGTAGAAGGCCCCAATAAAGGGAAAAAGATATGAAACATTTTTTGTTTTTGCTGGACAGTATTTCATAGACCTTTATTACTTTCAAAATGTTTTTAAAAAACGTGATGTTTCCTTATTACCAAGACGGTATGCTTAACTTTCGTCTGTATTTATCTACCTAGGTATAACAAAGCCGGCTCTTTTAACACCTCGATACGGCCACTCTGGAAGATAGTAAAACAGATGGCAAAAAAATAATAACCGAATTTATTTTTCACGGTGAAGGTATGACTTCCTAAACTTCCCATTCTAATCGCGGACCTGGAGCGCTTATGATAACATTTTCATTGTTTGGATCTTATCAAGAAATCGAGGTAATGTTACGATTGCATAATTCATCAACTGGTCTGTCGACAGAGCGAGAGAAAGCGCCCGGTAGTTAGGCTGTGCGCGGGAAAATCTACTGCAATTATTTTCGTTACGAGATGACAGTTCAAAAATGCTTAAATATGAGTTTGAAAGTAAAAACAGACTACCGGTCATTGTACCGAGATGCAATACGAATCTCAATATTATTCATAAATCACTCCTGTTTTCATCTTGAAATCGGATTACACAGTGTTGTGATATAATTAATCTCCCGAGAAAAATGATCAGTAATGTGTTTTACACATGATTTATTTTAAAAACTATAAGATTTTCTTCATAAAAGTGAAAAGAAACATTAACTCTTAAAGTCCGCTGTCTCAGAAAAAAATGTGCGTTGCGGGTTTGGTCAAATTAGACCTAGTTTTAAATGTCGCCTTTTAGGTATTTTTATAGGTTTTATAATAATATTTTGTCATCACAATATGCTCTGAATTATGTATAAAAGTATGATAAAGTTTTGTGTACATTTTTTCAATATTTATTCAAGGAAAATGACATATAAAAATTGCTTTTCAAACTATCGATATTTTAAAATACTACTGGGCCTAATGAAACCCATCTCCGATACGTATAAATTTAAAATGATTCATGGTTTTTGGGTTGTATTGAAATTTATGTACAGGCATGAAACATCACTCGTAAAAACGGCCCTATAAATATTGTCAAAATTTATAATTATTATTATATCAACCGTGTCATCAGAAGTCAACCTCTGCTATTTATTAAATCTTCTAAGAGCAACTTTTGTTTTTATGCCCCAATGTCCAGAATGTGTAGATTAGTCCATTCGTCACATAACTTGGAATTATTTGGGATAGATCTTACGGCATTTCGTAGATCTCTTCGCGACTTAAACAGTGTGGGATAATGATGAATTGGCATGGTTCAGCTCAAAGTCTTATATCTTTTTATCGTGTTTATGAATATATTGTATACCATTATTTTATTGCCCTTGTTTGTCTTCTTTACATAGTTTCATGTTCTTTTTGCTTAGTTTCTTGGATATATGTTTCTTCATATAACTTTTGTAATTGGCTAAGCCATACACACACGGTTTTTAGGGCCAGGCCGCTAAACTTCAGAGGAACATTCCTTACGGTAAGTTTAAAAAAAATCCTAATTAAAAATTTCCAAAAAGTAACTTAGAAAAAATAAAATTATCATCTCGAAATGGAGTAAATCTTTAATTTCTCGGACAAGCATCCCTTTGTAAACCCCTACCCCTCCTCAACCAATAAATGAAATAATTAAGGATTAACTACATTTTGAGATCATATATATTTTATTTTGTTCAAAAATGACTTTGAAAAAAAATAAAAAAATTTAAGGTTACCATGAAGAATACTCCTCTGAAGTTTTGCGGTCTGGCCATGAAAAACTGTGTATAATACAAATAAGCCCTGTAAATGGCTAGACAACATATTTACTTCTCTATAATGTTAAATGTTCTAAAATTTCTAATATACAATTTAATTTTACTCGTTACAGATTTGCATAATCTTTAAATTTCACCATTCATGATGTTATCTCACTTGCATTAATTTCCCACACGTTCTTATATAATATTTTATAACTTGTACGAAAATATAAGAAATTCATTGTGTAGTGTTGTTGTTTTGTCAGTTTAATGAGCGGGTATTTATTGAGTAACTCGAGCAGTGTGCATCAAGTGAGGTTTCTAATGCACAATAATGCACGACTGCACACATTGCACTCAGCGCCGAGGAAGGTACTCACCCAGGTCGTGTCGTATTGCACATTTGTAGCCCCACTCACCGGTGCAAGTGCGGACTCGAGTACTCACACCGACTCATTTACAGCCCACTCACAACTCACTTGACATCGCGTGAAGCTAGCGGACAGAGAACGAGACACTCCCACCAACTTGCCGAGTACGAGTAGCCTCGATGAGCGGTCGAGTATTAGATGGGTATATTTAAAATTTCACTTCGCTGCTTTACACTTATCCATTTCTATTGCATTATTTATTATTAAGGATAAATTAATTATAATCTGCATTTTAAAAATATTTTCGTATTATGAAACTTGTACACGACAAACACAAGCAGCGCTATTTTATATTTTCATATCTAGTACATTATATTCATTCGCCTAATCAGAGACTACACTTGGCAACGAATTTAGCTGTATTTTCGTAATTTGTTATTCAATATAAACATTTAAAGAAATATTTTTATTGAAAGCAGAATAATTTATTGGGTTATTTAACCATTTTGTGTTCAAGTCCCATTATTTTTTTTTTGGTTTTATTTATATATTTTTAAAATTTGTATTTTTGCAGTAGTTTATTTTGTATATTATACAATTTCGCAATTTAAAAATATAAAAGTACTCGTACACCTACATTAATTTGTGTTAATTAAAAAAAAAACTGATGGCTTTTTGAAGGTTTCTGCGTTCGTTTATACATTGTCTTATTTCTACATTCATTTGAAGAATAACTCATCACCATCACTCCCTTTCCGCACTTAATGATGCATAGGGCACTGCATTGGTAAACCAATCGCAGCGTATCTTGATTTTTTTTTTGTTACATGAAGGTAAGATGATCAGTCTTACGCTTCAGGTACCAGTCCAGGGACTATGAAATACTCTAGTGGGCTAAAAAGTGTTAAACGAATTGCAAAATAGTCTTTAAGCTAGAAAAGTATCTTTATTTAGAAAAGTTTGCATATACTGGCTTAAAAATAGATAATATTTATAGATTTAATATGTTCGTTTTTTTACGACTCCATAAAGGTTGGTACTTAATCTAGACCTTACCGGTCACAATCCGCGTTAAAACATTTATTTACAATATTTATTTTATGGAACTTTTTATAAAAGTGTATTTTTGATATTAATTTTAAAGCAAATATATTATAATATATTATAAATAAATAAATATATTATATTATAATCTGTACATCAAAGGATAAACCAAGGAAGTCACATTGAACGAAATGTTTAGGAAACAAGATTTTGTGATTGCGCGTTTTCCAAAACATTATAACTTTTGAAACAAATGAGATAATTTCAATCTACAAAGATCTTTCGATGTAAAATAATTATATATTTGATTGCGTACCTGGGACTACTGATGTTTTTTTTGTCACTAAAACAAAGTGAACTTCAGATTTTATTTCAACTTAAACAAGCATTTTTATGACGAAAATGGACTTCGGTGTTTTATTCACGTACAGTATAGCTTATCGCGATAATTTCTGCATTTTAAACTTCAAAACGGCCAAAAGTGGACTCCCGTACGGATTAGAATAAATTAAAAATTGTGCCTTAGTATTTACGTACCTACCTTTGCAAAATATGAATTTATGGTAGATTAATGAATTACGTAGGTTCTTTGACATTTTGAATAATTTAAAATCTACATGTTCTAAAAAAAAACATGGTTTTGCCGTCATTCGTTATTGACATCAGAGATTGACAGAAATTATACAGAAATTAACATCGACCTATTGATTTATAGTAACTTCTTGTTTCTACATTACCGTTCATTAATAGGTGGATAATTATTAACAACAGAATTTTCTTTTGTAAAATCTGCCATCTTTGTTAAGCATAGTTGTGTTTTTCGTTTTGTAATAACTGATAGTGAGTTTTCTTGTTATGCTTGAGTTAAAAGTTGAAACAGATAAACATGAGTGTGTGATCGCTTTACCTGTATACTCTTTAAGACCTGATAGGTAAGAATGATTATTTTATAATGTTATTTTAATTAACGATCAATTTACTATTAAGAACTTTATTATATACCGCCTTTAATGAATACAAGTACAACAACTGAAACCTAATTTAAAAAGTACTTTCTGGCGTAGGGGAAATATTTCAGCCAGATGAATCCCACTTTAGTCTTCAATCAATAAAAGTTTCAGCTCTTTTACTTTACAGAAGTCGACAGATGAAAAAGTTGAGAAAATAATCAAACATAGGCAGAGTGGTGAATGTTACACAGTTTTAAAAGTGATCTAGTAGTTTATTTGCAATCTCATAATATTTTTTTATAAGTTTCTAATAATATTAATTAACCTTAGATATCGGTGGCTTCAGCTGTTTTATCTTCCTGCTTGCAGAACCAGCCTGCCAATGGTTATGCCAGTAGAAAGAGCAACGTCTTAATCGTATCTTTCAGATATTGCCATCTTTCATGTTTACTGAAAGAGCGTTCAGAGAGGAAAGTTCCCCTTCACTCTAATTACTGGGTAGTTTTTAAATTTACTTGTTCACATTAATGTGCTAGAATAGGGGGTAGTTATTTGTTTACTTAACAACTACTACTGGCGAAGCGTGAATCGGTACCGACAGCGGGCATATTAAATTTTGTTAATGTCACAGCGCAAATGGATTATAAGGGAATTGAGTGAAATGGACTGACCTTTTTAAAGATTTTTCTTATTCCTCTGGAAATCTGCGGTAAAATTCCACGCTGTTGGTATCTTCATTTTCTTTTACATGGTAAATTTATATTTGTTTATTATTAATTATATTTTTAATTTGCGTTTGGTTTTGTACCGAAATTTGCGATTGACATGTACTTATATCATGTTCAAAGCGGACACTGACATCGGGTAATAAATGATAACTATTGATTTGGTTTTCGAAATCTTCATATACAGGATTGAATTTGGCGAGAGAAAAGGAGCGCTTGCAAAATCAATGCATCCGTTTTATTTTTAATCTCAAAAAGTATGACCACGTATCACCGTTTCGCTCCGAACTCAAGTGTCTTTTTTTTATCAGCGCATAAACTTTTAATCACTCACTTCTTTATTATTCGCAATCCTTGCGCTCCAAAATATCTTGCGGAGAATTTCATTTACCTTTCTGATCATGGTCTTTCGCTTCGCTCTTCTCAGGAGAGAACACTTTCCATTGCTCGACATAGTACATAATTTTTCAGCTATTTCTTTTCCGTCCAAGCTGCTAGACTTTGCAATGAGCTACCTCTTCATATAAAAAATGCACTTTCTCTAGCCACTTTCAAGAAACGCCTGAAACATTATTATATATCCCTAGAATCCTGAACTCCCTGAGTTTAACTACTCTTTTTTTTCTTTTTCTTAAATATGTATTTTTAACCCTTTTTTCTTTCCTTGGTTCTTCTTTCTCTCTCCTTCCAAACACACTATCTGATCTCACATTCCTCATAATTTAACATGTATAACATTATGTACTTTTTTTATTTTATTGAAGTTAATATGTGCAAGCCTTATCTCCAAATAAAAAAACAGCGGTTATTTTTAATTAATTCCCTTTTAAAAAAAAAAATATGTATGTATCTATCGTTTTACACGCTATTTTGTGTTCGTCAACTTGGGCATCCAGACAAATCCGCAATAGCGGAACACTTTATAGACACAGGACATTTTTTCGCCTTTGAACCAAAAATTCCACATAAACCTAGTAATTATAGTGCACGAATAATAAAAGAGGCAATTGAAATACACAGACATCCAGATAATATAAACAATGACGACGGGCTTAAATTAAATTCAACATGGTTCCCGCACTACATATGACAAAAACGAATAGATATGTGCCTACTGCCGGCTGCGACACAATACAAATTACTAGTACATAAACATAATTATTCTTTCCTACAAAACTAGAAATGTGCCTACTGCTGACTGTGACACGGTACAAATTACTAGTACATAAACACATACATTTCTTTATAAAACACGCAGTTTTCCCTGAAGATGGCTCCTGCAATGGTAGCCGAAACGTCGGATCAAATCCAACATACACGGTATTACCCAAAAAAGATACATAATATTGATAACAGTGACCGTGAAAACCTTCGCACCTATTTAAAAGGAGACAGGTTTAGGAATTACGCTGTGACACATTATCAAAAACGGCCTAACCAATTACATACTCATATAATTTTTGCAATATGGCTATAATATTTGTCTCTTTGGCGAACATTTTTAATTGAAATGTTTTTGTATAATGCTGTCACGAATGTGTCGTAAAATGTCGTAAACGATTACGTTTTATATTTATTATTTGTTTCGATGGAATTCTCTCCTAAGTCCATTCACAATTCACACGGTCCAGCGGGCGCGGGCGGCTGCATACATCTCTTACGCAATGTACCAAGTCCATTAAAGTACACAAAACACACAATATCATGTACATAAACCCACACATATGCCGTGCATTGAGTCAAATTATGTTGGTGTTTAGTTGTGCACATGTATTTGATGATAATATAGGCAGTGCGTGCCCTTTCATTGTTCTACACTATGTGGCACAGTCACCCACTGCCGTATTGAGTAGTGATCATTGATATATAATACACTAGCGGACCCGACCGACGTTCGGAAAAAGACTTTTCATTGAAAAGTAGGTACCTAGGTACTTGTTTATGGTCGAGTTCCAAAACATTAAATAATTTATTTTTAAATATAGAATTCTTTTTGCAAATATCAAACTTGGCTCTTCTCACTAATGTCAGTAAATATTATTTTAGTATTACCAGAAATCCAGTAAAAATAAATAAATTAGAAGAAATTATAAGGAATGTAAAAAAAGAATCTGAATTGGATCCATAAAAAACAACATCCTTCCATTTCTTTTGTATATATGCATTCTCGTCGAATGCAACCCTGGCAGGTCAATAAAAATAAGATTTATGTTTCTAACTTTTTTTACAGATTCAATTGAAAATTTTAATATCTACGAACACGCGCAGCGCAAAGATCTACATTTCGCTGAAAACCGCACGTAAATCGGTTTAGCCGTTTAGGAGGAGTTCAGTGACATCCCACGTATATAAGAATTATATACATAAAGATAGACATACCCTATAGAGTAAAACATTTTAAATACCAGTGACACGAAAATGTACCCTTAGATACTGTGTACTTTTTATTCATACCAGGGCTGCATTCAACGAGCATGCATATGCCACTAAAAATCGAAAGATACCCATTTTTGGTACATAAAAGGGTTTGTATTTTAACATTAAAAATCAACATTCGTTTTTGGTGGATTCCAATCAGGTTCTTTCCTTAAAAAACCTTATAATTTCGACGCATTTATTTCTTTTCACAGGATTTTTAGGAACGATAAGATAATATTAACTCACGTTTATTGTATTTTAAAAACGTATTCATATCAGTGCATCCCTATAACTAAGAAAAACTTCGCGATTGCGCCGACAGGCGTAGTTTGACGTTTACAAAAAATAATATTCATATTGTAATATTAATTGTTTCAAGCTTTGTTAATCACCCATGAACAAATATTTACCAATGAAAAGATACACAGTCTTTTTTATAATGTTTATCCTAAAGGTTTTTACACGTTTTCATGACACAATTTGGTATTCTTGTTTCAATTCTAAACGTCACGCCTAGCACGAACGAGTAAATACGCGTCGGCCATAACTGAGCGTTTGGCCATGAGTTAAGTGTCATCATTTTTGAGGGCTCAGGGCATGTCTATGTATTAATATGTCAATGGTAGTGATGAGATTTAAAAAAATATTTTGCTTGTGTGTTATGGAAAGTAGCACAGGATTTTAAACGCTACTTCGAAATCCTAATAACGATTCGTGAATGTTTCGCCTCATAAAAGTTGATAACCTTTTTTTTGGCCATACAGGACTTTTAGAAAGCAGCTAGTATATATTTTCCCCTGTTTGCCTAGATTATCTGAATTGCTAAATCACTGCCATCTACTAGCTTTTAAATGCTATTTTATATATGTGAATTGATCAATCGTTTCTCCTTAGTCGTTTGCTCTTGGCAGAGAAGCCGTGGTCACTTTGGCAGGAGGGAAGCCCGTCTTTAGGATCCGCTTTCATCCTCTTTTGTCTTCAGCATTTCTGGAAGCCTCCTCAAGAGATATTACAATTACTTCTGTCATCGAGTCTGTCCATCTCGAAGGACTTCTTCCGCAAGATCGAGTTCCCTCTGCTTGAAGTACCCTAGAACACGGATTTATACAGTGGAAGACGCTGTTTAATACACAATTCTCGGATTAGAGAAACATCAATCCTATAGGCTGTCCTTGGTATCAGCAACATTCTACGCCAGCCTCACACTTCGAACGCGTCTATTTAATTAAAAAATATATAATATTGCTCTTGACTATTGATAAAGAAAGAAAATAAATGCCAGAAGGACGCGTTTAAAAGTACTTTTTTAACTATTGATTTATTGATGACAATAAATTAAATGAGTTGACATTAAACAACAACTTGTCCTTTACATTTCTGTTGACATTATGTTTTGGTATAAACCTTGTTTTGAATAATAATATTTTAATATGTACGTACATAAAATGCTAAGGATAGTAATGAAAGTGTGTTAGATAATATAGGCATCTTTACGATATTTACAGGTAAAACTAAAAAATGTATATAAACTGTATCAATGGCCTATTATTTGTACATTGTAAAAAAAGATGCCCGCCTTTTCTTTCGATAAAAGCGTTTATTGTTCCCGTAATATATAGTACTATAGATATTTTTTTTTTACCTATTTTTTTTGTTTTTTTATTATAAACATAAGTTATAAAACAGAGTATTAAAAAAATGAAGCATGATTACATAGCAATGAAATACATATTAAGAGTAAAAATAGTAAACAAAAAAATCCCACAAAGGCATGGCCTGTTCGGGGGTATACAAGGAAATATTAATGAATTTTTGCCCCTATAATAAATACAGTTATAATATTTTTGAGTAACAAAAAAAAGAGAAAATAAAATATTCTGTAAAAAATTACATGGTATTTTTTTTATAGTAACTGAAAGGAAATAAAAAATATTAAAAAAACATAAAAATATTCCTTATTATCTAAGGGCAACTAAATTTATCATATAAAAAACGAGTTCATATCTTTAGTTTGAATCCAGGATAGTGCGTGTTTTTTAAAAGAAGGAACATTTTGAAAGTTTGGGATCAATAAAACATTATCAATAGAAAAGGAATTAAACATTTTTGGGCCTATAAAATATGCATGTCTCTGTGCTAGCCTCGTTTTACAATGTGGTATTTCTAACACACGATTCCTTCTTTGGCTTGATCTATTTGAATTACTTGTAAATAAATTTTGGTTCTTAAATATATATTTTAAACATTGAAAACAATATATTTGTCTTAGGTCTAAAATTTTAGCTTCTTGGAACAATTGGAAAGACGGAAAAGTGAGATTTTTGTGAAGCATTATTTTAAATATACATTTTGAATAGTTTCTAATGCAATTCTCTTTTTAGGCAATTAAAATTTTACTTTTTAATAAAACTGGATAAATACGTCCTTTGGATGTTGTGACTATATGCAACAAAATCACTCGCAAACAAGTGGAGGCGTATACAATAAAAAAACTTTTAAAAAAAACTTTTAAAAAAAACTTTTAAAAAAAACTTTTAAAAAAAACTATGCATATTATTGAAATCAATAAAGGCATTAAAGTATTGCTAACACACGTGATTTTATGGCAATTATTGAGCTTTTAAGTAAAACTTTACGCTGTTACTTGCTAGAACGCACTAATAGTGAGATGAAAAATGTTATTTAACAAATAAGAAGAGGAAGAAGATATTAAAAAAACAATTCACTAATATCCTTTTTTTAAATTATGGATAACTTATATAGCGCCATTTTCGTGATATAATACCTCAAGGGCGCTTTAAAAAGTGATTATATAAAGATATAAATTTAATTTTAACTTTTTAATTTAAGAAAAATAATGTACTTTGTCACCACATGCTAAGGATTTATTCAAATAATTTAGAGAACAAGTGGGTTTTATGTTTCTTCCGAAACATCACTTCACTCTCACAGTTTTGGACCTCTGCTGGGGGAGCATTCCATGCTGTAGGGCCTGTGACCGCAAATGCGCGTTCGCCGATTTTAGTGTTTGTATTCCACCCTCTGTGGAAAACGTGGCCAGTGTAATTCCCGAAGTAGTGGAGTTGTGGTTTATGTATTTAAAATAAATGTAACGACGTTTTTATTGTTAATTTATTAATCGAGGGGAGATATGTATTAGTATGTACGGTAAAAATATTTGCATAAAGTTTTTTGGCAAAGACTACAGAAAATATAAGATACCGTAAAAACGTATTCACTTCGACTTCAATATTGCGTGAAGTATTCATCTTTCAATCCTTTTTTTATATTCGTATTAAAATATTAAGTTGATGCAGTATCCTGAAAGACCGGCCGATTAGACCGATGCCCGAATGTATTCATAATTCAGGCTCTTTATAATTTTCCAGGCTTACCCCATTTTGAAATATAATGTGTTTCAAAGCTTGTGATGGAAATTATGAGAGTTGAAAATAATTGCGTTTTCTATAAGTTTCAGGACAGAAGAACTGAATAATTCATGCCGACATAAATCTCATTACTTTGGGAATAAGCATTATAACTTTTTTAGCAAGGGATGGTTGGTTCAAATTAGCAATATTGCTAAAAATTGTACAAAAATTGTGTATCGATCGATTAGGAGCGAATTGGTGATTGTTTGTGTAGCTTCTAAGCGTTGTTATTTTATAATGACGACATTAGTTGTAACCAAAATGATGTTCGTTATGAGTACGGGATAATATACACTTTGGCGGTTGGCAAAACTCCAAACCTTCCAAATATCCTGGAGAGGGAAAGTTTCAAGTCATTCGCGACACAATTTTTAGTTGGACCAACGCCAGAAAAATACGCTAACTTCCTCCGGTGTTTGTAAAAACCGTTCATGAATTATCCTGTTAAATCGGTGTTTTATCGTCCTGCTCGTGAATTACTTCTTTGTTATATTTTGTGCCAGTTGCTAATTTTGGTTGGTTGGACACCTTAAGCAATTTAAGTCAATATATCGGTAAAGTTCCGAATTGTTTGATTTCTATTATCGTTTCGTGTTATTGTAAAAGTTTTCTGATTTCTCTCTGTTTTCGTCCATACCTTGTCTCATAAATTTTATCCGGTGAGCTTTGTTAGCCGACCTTGTGTGTCCGGTATTTAAGAATTTCTTTTCGATTATGGCGACAGGTAGCTACGTAATATATTATGCACCTAGTAGACCCTGCCGGCCTTGAACAATCACCTCTCGCACCAATCTTCAACAAGATTTTGCACCGCAACTACCACTCCTGCTGGTATGCGCTAGGTGAATATCTCAAGACAAACATGCCAATGGCAGGACCGACATTGTATATTTAACTTATTACTCCATCTTCCATACGCCCAAGGTTTTGTGTATCCTTTCATTAATCTTATGCAGAAAATTTCTGTTTATATTTTGAGGATTTTAAAGGTCACGTATCGAAACGTGAATCGGTTTTAATTAACGTTGCTTGTTCCTCCAGATAGACCTATTATTTATGATCACGATTTTTCAGCTACAGCTGTTATAACTGTTAAAAATTCTTACTTTTATGTTACTGGAAATTCTTGTAATAATGCTTCTTTTTCTATTTGGTAAATGGAATATTGGATTGACAGGTTCAATTATGTTAAGAACAAGTGTTTTTCTCTCACTTTTCTTAAATATAATTGCGTAGAAATACAAGGTATAATTATTTTTACTGATTAAAAAAGTTTTGTCTTAAATTCACTATTTTTTTTTATTAAATCGAAATATCTCCATGATAACTAGGTATTTTTGGAAAAAAATATTTCGTGGTGATTTATTTATTTATTTTATTTAGTTCTATGATAAACAATGTACTGATATAATATTTACAACACAATATTTACATCCATACTTACTCTAACAATATTTATCAATAATCGCTTGCTATCCTAATTTATAATATATAAACTGTTATTTTATATGTACACTTATTTTAACTTGTGTACATTCACTCTGAATAATATATATAACCGATTATTTTTTGCATTACATTTAATTTCACTCATTGCATTTTTTATTTTATTTATCGGGGATATCAACGGTAATATATGTAAAAAATATAACAAATAAAATATACAGAGAATAAAACCAATGACAGATACGAGTATATACAGAAATACATGAAATACAATACATATCATGTTAGTGTGTTTGTGAGAGGGTGGATGAGTGGGTGTTATAATGGAATGAGGGCGGACGTGCGTGTGTAAATATTATCTCACAAGGGTCAAAAATATACAAAATATGAAGAATTAGATATAAAATAAGATTTTATTATTATTATTATAGAAAAATGTGTGTTTTAAAACGCGCATTTTAAATGTCAATTTGTTACAATTAAACGGATCAATAAGGGGAAAGTTCAAATTATACTCACGAGCTAAACGTACAAGTGGAGAGTTCTGGACATAGTTCGTACGAACTGCTGGCACATGAAATATAGATCTCGACATGTGACGGGTGGGGTAGACAGAGACATTTAATGATAACTTCGACACAAGAGCCGGTCTATTAAGGCGTCCACTAAGTATATCATGAAGGACCCCCATGTCTAATAATAGACGGCGATCTTCTAAGCAAATAAATTAGTTTAATTTCAAATATATGTTAATTTTTTTTTGTTTTCTGGCATTTCTTTAAATAACTTTATTCTCTTGTACATAAGGCAGTTCTGGGACATTGCTTTGATTTCTTTTCCAGTCTTATATTTTTAGATCCTCTTGTTGTACAGTTATGAAAGAGCTAATTATTTTTATTGTTTGTTTTGGAAATATCTAGGAACTATTTCTTTAATAATTTTGTCAATTTCCTTGGCAACATTGAATTTGATTCTTTGGTCAATTGTCATAATATCTAGAACTTGTGTCATTTTCTTAACTTCAGCTTCTACCACATCTTAATACAATTCTCATCGCTTTGTTTTGGAAAAAAATAACGTGTTTTTTAATTCACGGTTAGGCATTTCAATCCACTGTATAATCACATACTTACGGTGGTTTGTAAAGTACCTAATTTCAATTTTAAATTATGGAATAATTATTTTCCAGCATCTGTTTTTTTTTTTAGTTTTCTGGAAACCTTTGATCGTTCAGATAATCAACCTGTTCATTAAGGAAACTTTGTAACCTGTTTCGTTGTGATTTTAACAATCTCAGTATTATATCGGTTTACAGTCAACATAGCTTAGCTTCTATCACCGTCCTTTTGAAACTAGTTTACCTTGATCCAAAGCCAAATACGAGGATAAGTCAGGACGCTTAACCTAGACTCTTGACTATGGTGTTTTTATCCCTTTGCTTTTATTTTGTATTGAATAATCTTAATATATCCGGTAATTAGAAATGTTATTATTTTAACAATATTTTGAGTTTGTCCAATTTTTTGTAGACAAGGACTGGATTGGTTGATAAATCCACCTGGTCCACGAAGAAGTATAGAAATTGAAAAAATAACATTTTCAGGCGTTGCCTAGTATGTAGGTGAAATAATTCAATTAGATGAATCTCACCCGCATAAATAAAGGTTTCAGCTCTTTAACTTCACAACCATCAACAGATGAAAGAATTGAAGGAATATAGATGTTCAAATACGGGCATAATGGAGAATGTTACACAGTGTGTAAAGTGGCCACTTAAACCAGCCATTGACAGGTCATAAGCCCTGTAAATGCCTAGACTTCTAAATTACCTTCTCTTAAATGTTCTTCATCTCTGATGTAATATGCTATTATTTTAGTTTTATTGGCAAAATGGGTCATGTTACACTGCTCTTCTACTTCAGTAAAATCAACGGATGGAAAAGTTGAAGAAATAAAAATAGGGTTTTATCACGTTTTTTTATTTTTTTACGATGGTAACAGTATTAATCTTTTATTCGTGCGACGTCGTATAATTTTTATAAAAATGTTTGAAAAATGCATATTTTGAATTACCCGAAAACGGGATGTTGCTCGCCCTGCGGGACGAACGGGACGCATGACGCTTTGGTGTCAAACTTGTACGCAATGTTTATTAGAAGCGCAGTCGACGGCCATAACGCGTGACGTCGAAATGACGCGATGCCAACTGCGGGCCGTTTTGTATGTGCTCATTTTTAAACCCGAAAATTATAAATGAAAGCTTGTTATGAATACGTTTACGTTGAATTATAATCGTAAAAGTTCGCTCTAAACATATCTTATATTTTTAATGTTATTCCTGACTTGTGAAAATACCCTTTTCTGTGAAATAAATGATTTTAGAAATAAATACACTTACATACAAAGCTAATTATTGTACACTCTTTGACAAACTGTAAAATGTATTAAAATGCCGTGATTTTGTTTTTGATCTGAAAAGTGTATCTTCGTGCGAGTAAATTCACTTAGTGTTTTGGTAGTCTATGTATTATTTATTTTATAAAATAAGATAATAATATTACTTAGTTGATTATAAATACATGTGGCGATTTTTATATAAAACATTCTTCTCGGACTACTTTAACAGTACCTAATTCATTCGCGATGAAAACCAGTTTTTTTATTATCTTGTTTTCGACGATTTAATTTGTCGGATGAAGTAGATAAATTTTAAGTTTTTTGTTAATCACAATAACTCTCAAATAATTGTTATTTTTAATTCGTGCTTATTAATTTGATATGTGTTAAATAATAATTATTTTTAACGAATTCAATCTCATCATCTAAACTTTTATTACTGATTTCTAATGATTTGTTTTCTTTTTGTTTCAGGTAAGTTTAAAAAGTTGTTTTCCGGGACCTGTGACGTCTTTTTAAACAAATCGCATTTCAAAATCTTCATTTAGTAAGTCTGCATAATTTTCCATGCATATTATTAAAATTGACATTTTCTTTCCTCCTCGTGTTACCAAGCTACCACACATGAGATCCTACGTTAGCGTTGCTAACTTTAAGTTAGGTTAAAATTTATATTCTTTGCACCATGGTTTGTCTGGACCTCTGGAATGACATATTCAACGAAAGACTGACGGGTTTAATCAGGTAATAACTAATACTGAAGTATAGATTATAACAGGCGCCGTGGCGCAGTTGGTTCGACGGTCAACTGTGAAACTGGCGTCGCGGGTTCAATTCCCGCCAGTTGCAAGCAAAAAATCCAAGAAAGGTTTTTTTCTCAATTGGTCTGGGTGTTGTGGTGTATTTTTCATTACCTCCTTCTATATCCCCTCTATCCCACCTGCTGATAAGCCTCTAAATAGAGGCTTAGCGGGTTATTCCTTAAAAAAAACTATTATTACCCGCTAACAAGCATCTTCAAATAGGTCAACATTATGAAGTTAATTTTAATGTTTATGAATCAACCCTGATGATGGACGCTGTAGTGCTATCCAAAATGTCAGAAAATAATGCAAACGATACACGGCATAGTAAATAAAAAAAACTCGTTTTATATCTGAACTGCTATAATAATCTAAAAAAAAAAAAAATTACTTGGAAAATCTTCAACCTTTATCAATTATTTAACCTTCTTTACAATGAAATTAATTATTGAATCAGATTTTACCACATTTTCCCCTTTCTTACTCGTCCATTTCACAAGATAAGTCTGTATCTATAGAATTAAGTCCAGAAACAGAAGGCGACTAAACTACTCTTAAAGGAGTAGTTTTACGTGAATCCAACCATGCCGTGTTGTGTCGTTTTAAAGTGTAGACATACTGCTGGGATCAAAAAGAAACAGGATGGGATCACATTTCATGTGTAATTAGCAAATGCATGTGTAAGTAGCAAATTTATTACTTTAATTTAATTATTTTCCATCTGTCAGATTATCAAAGAAAACAAAATAAATATTTTATTAGTATTGCCAGGGTAGTCAAACTTTTACGCTACTTTGCTCATCATATATTATTTAACGTGACATAAAAATATCCGATTTATGTAAAATAAAATTTGTTACATTTTTTCAAAGTTTTCAAAAAAGAACAGTTCAAAGCTCATTGATTCAATTACTCTTATTAAATTACCCTTTCCTTACCTTCTCTGTTGTGTCAATCACTGTTTCCGCGTGTACAAAAACATTTTAGAGAACTTTAAAAAATATGTAAAAAATCTTACATTTGTGTTATGATTGTATTTTTTGCGACCTGGCAACATTACGCGGTGACTTTACGATTGCGTACAGTCCGATGTATTCAAACACGATTCTACGCTCCTTCTGGACTATTCTTAATTCTATGCCTGTATCGAAAGATTCACATTTACCTTTATAATTTGCAGTACATTTTTCGACGATACATTTTTTTTAAACAAACGAAAATCGCCGGGCTCATAGAAACACGTCTAACCTTGACGGCTGCCACAGACAAAATAAACAACGAATCCAGCTGAAAATTTTAGTATGCTTTAGGGGCATGTGTACTAACATTATAAAAAGAATTGACAATCGGACTCTCTAAACCTGTGAAATTTAAAAATTCCCGTTATTTTCTGAACACACCCCGGATTAATTATAATTACATTTACTAAAAGTACCTGTTTGTTATTTTTATTAATGAATGCTTTGTGTTCTGGTACTCCAAACTTAATTCCCCGGAATAACATTTAACTTTCCTCAATTTCAAAACACCGCAACGGGGGTGTGTTTTATACTCCAGAGGGTGAAAAAACATTATATTTTACAAGTATTTAAACTGAATTAAGTGATAATAATTTCGTTATAAACAGTTCGTTACGATCACGTTGTCTAAAATATTTTGATAAAGCCTTGTACATTAGTGGTCCTAGCAAAACTATTATCTCGTATTCTTCTTGAATAAGACTCTTGACCTCATGAATCAGTCTTTCCCAAATCGACCTTTCGTTATGAAGAGTATTATTTGTTTCCATCTTATCAATAATTATGTCTACATCGAACAAAAAAAAAAACGTTGCAAAAACCGTTTTCCGGACCCGTAACGATGTGATGTGACTCTTGGATAAGGTGTAATGCCTATGAAGAGCAGTAATTTGTTGGACAGTTTATTTGTTTTATTTACTATTTTTTATAATTATTTAAATAATCACTTTGTCATAATTTCTTACTGTACTACTCGTGAGTTGGTATGATAAATACCATGGCCCCCATTACAATGGGAAGTTAACATTTATCTTAAATTTTATCAACAAACTAAAATTATTTTTTCTGTATTAAAAATAAAAAAAAACATTTTTTTTCTAAACATGTTCAAATACTTGTTTAGGTACCTAAGAAGATATTTTAAATTATCATACTAATATACACATTTTCGTACATAAATATTTACTTTGAGATTTTACTTTGTATGATCAATGAAGATCGGTACGTATCTAGACGGTATACGTAACTTTCCTACTATTTCTATGTACCTCGGTAAGATCTACCGACCTACCGGCACGTGTTTTCATTGCGTCATCTTCAACGTCATACGATCAAATTCGAACAAAAAGTGTCGCCGAAATTTTACTCCCCATTCAATGCTAAATTAAAATTAAAGTATTTGTCTTTCGTATTTTAAGTAAGATCCTGTAGTTTAAAATTTAAATAAATCATAATTAAAGCAAAAAGTCCTCTTTCGATCATGATTTTTTATATGACATAAAATAATTCCCATTTATAATTAAAATAGAATTTACACTCGATGCGATTTCTGAAAAACGTCAAAATATTAAATTATGAATTTCTGTGAGCGCTACTAATCACGGTTTGCTATTTTTTCGAATTGTTGAGGGCAACGGCATAGTTGCTAAAATGCTATGTATTTAGTAAGTGAGTAACGCGTTACTTCTGTCTATTTGTTATACGGCATAATGTGCTGAAATGAAGTGAAGGAAAAAATATAATAATATATCTCTGATTAATTAGCACGGTAAATTACACAGCTGTTCACAATACATTAACTCTAAGTATAACTTCCAAATAACGCAATTTAATTTAATTTGCCAGATAGAGAAAGACAGTGATTAGTAATTTTCCCTGTGCAAAACTCACCTGTTACACAAATTACTCATGAGCGGAAACAATATGGTGTCGTATAACATATAATTTAATATTAAGTTGAGTAATAAATAATAATTATTTCAATACCTACCTACATCAAATATATCTTGCAATCTGTCATAGAATTAAGAATAGTCCAGAAGGAGCGTAGAATCATATTTGAATACATCGGACTGTGTCCAATAATTCCCCCACTATGCCTCACTTTCGCCGCGCGCATTCGTAATGCCGCCGCGTAATTTTGCACGATGGGAAAAAAATATAATTATAACACAAATGTAAGGTAAAAAAAGGAATCTGTTCATTTCCCTAAAATTTTATTGCGCACGCGGAAATATTGATTGACACAACAGAGTACATAAGTAAAGGGTCATTTAATAAGAGTAATTGAATTAATAAACTTTAAACTTAAAACATAAAACAAATTTTATTTTACATAAAATGGATATTTTTATATCATGTTAAATAATATTTGATGTTTTAAAGATAATGTCGGTCAAATGTCCACAATAGAGTTGTTTAATCTGAGATCCAATTTTCATTAGTTCTCTCATTAGATGAGCAAAGTAGGGTAAAAAAATTACAACCCTGGTAACACTATCAAGTGCGGAGATACAAAGGTACGTACTGAATAAATCTATTATGGCTTCTAGTAGACGCTTCAGTACAAGCTCTAGTACTAGTGAGTTAAATATGAACTCTCTCTCTAACAATGATCGTCTAAAGGATGCCAAAAATCAGCAAAAAAAAATTAAAGATCTCTTAGCAAACAACATACTTAGTAAAGATCAACGGGGCGCTCTTATTGTTGCTGTTAATAACATTATGGATCATCTTATTTCGCTGGTACAATCAACGCCAGAAAAAACGGATGTGCTTTCAAATGTTATTGAATCCATAAAAACACTCTCCAACGAAATCCAGGATTTAAAAACATTTAAATTTACTGACGATAGAATAAAACCTTTCAAAGGTCAAAAAGACATCTCGACAAAAAAAAATCTATATAATATAATGTTGACTCCTCAATCCGACGAATCAGCTGATGCACTTCTGAAAAAAATATATAAGAAGATAAAAATAAGGAATTTGGGAATAAGTGTAGATGAAGTAAAAAAGGTTTCTAGAAATAGAATACTTATAAAATGCGATAAAAAAGAGGATGCAAATAGGTTAAAAACATGCTTAGAAAGTGAATTCAAAGACGTTAATGTCGACGAACTGAAAAAGAGAAAACCAACTGTCATCCTAAAGGGAATACATCATGAATATGATAAAGAAGAGTTCCTGGTAGACATAATAGCGCAAAATTCCGAAATAAATATTATAAGTCAAGAAAAACCAGTTGAGGACTTATTTCGCATTAAAAAAATTACAAAAAATAATTTTAACGATACATCTAATTATATTGTGGAAGTAGACCCGAAAATAAGAAGAGCGATGATAAGGACTAATAAAGTGAATATTGGGTATCAAAAAGTCGCAGTTGAAGACGCTAACATCTTGATGCAGTGTTATCATTGTTTACGTTGGGGACACAGCGCGGGACGGTGCTTACTCGCGGACAAGGAAAAGGTGAGCTGTACATACTGCGGAGGGCCACATACGCATCAACATTGTGAAAATAAAGAACATGCTCCCAAGTGTAAAAATTGTATTAATAACAATACTAGGTTTAAGCTGACATTTCCGACGGATCACAGGGCCAACGATAAGATACACTGTAAATATTATGCTAAAATGTTGCACCTTGCCGAACAAAATATTGAATATTAAAATGAGTCATATATCGTTTTTTATGTGTGATTGCTTGTATGCACATATACGCAGTAAGCTCAAAATGCATTTAATAACTAAATGTAATAATGTAAATATTTTACTAGAACGCTACAAACCATTCTATAGATTATTAAGTGTATATTTTATTTTGTTTCCTTATTTGTATATAATGTATTTGATATGTAAATATTTAAATACGAATGTTATTGGTGCAATGATGTGTGATGAAAAAATACTTAAATTTTACTACATTCATGACAATATATTATCTAGTATTGTTTACATTTTAATCCGTGAACTGGTTTCACGCCTCATTTTTTATTTTTACTTTAGTGAACATACTCGTACGCGTAAATATTTTTATATGAATTTGGTAGATATGCAACTAAATCAACGGATATTTATATACAATTTAATGAGACTTATATTTTATAATAAAAATAAATCTCTTCAACAAGTACTAGTTTTAAAAGTTTTCATATACGTGCTTATAATGCACGGTGTTGTGTTTTCTAATTGTATAGGTATACTACTTGTAACATATATACTCTCTTTTATTTATTGTTTTACATTTTTAAGAATAGTATATGGTTATTCCATTGAAATATTAAAACTAAGGAAATATTTACTAAATTATATTTATTGCATTGAATATTATGACACGGCTAAAACTTGTATATATTATTTCATTTATAAATTTGTTGATATGACAATTTTTTTAACATATAATAGTCATACATCACTATTATATTTACCTCATCGGTTGTTTTTGAACCATATTATGTTACCTGCTTTTGTATACAATATTATGTTTTTTTATTCACTACAACTGTCACAAGTATATTTCTATATTTTATTTAGGCTTAAAAAGCTTCTTAAACACTGTGAACATATTTATATTTTGATAGATTGTATTATATTGAAAGGGAATATCATGCCATGAGTCTTGAATTTATAGATTACGAGAGCGACGTCGAATATATAAGAGTTAGCAAACTAGAGGATTTCATTGAATTAATTAATTGTAATAAGCGTTTAAATAATAAAATTACTTGTGTCCAGTTAAATATTCGCTCAATATGTAAATATTGGGATATATTCTATGCATATTTCAAGAACTGCTTACAGTTTATTGATGTTCTAATGCTATGTGAAACTTCGATCAAGGAACATGAAACCTGTTTTTATAATATATCAGAGTATAATTCTTTCAATTTTTGCAGAACTAATAAGCAGGGTGGCGGAATAATGCTATATATTAGTAAGAGGTTAAATTTTAATAAAAAAACATTACAAACCACTTTTTTCGAAAATGTATTTGGGACTTTGACTTTACCTAATAAAAGCAATGTACATATCCTGGCAATATATAGACCCCCAAATCTAAACAAACAGGGGTTCTTAAATGAAATCTCACTATTCCTCAAAGATAGTATAAATATAAATGAAAACTTATTGTTCTTAGGAGATATTAATTTAAATCTTTTGAATGAATTTGATCCGATGACTATCTCATATGAAAACATAATGACTGATAACTTTTTAGTAAAATGTATTTCCGACGTCACAAGGGAAGCGATAGTTAGAAATGGAATTACTATCTCATGTATAGACCACATATACTTGAGATATATTCCAAAAAAGGAAGGTGGTATGCGGCGAGAGACGTTCTCCGCAAACATACGTGCCTGTGTATGCGAATACATGATAGCTGATCATTATACGACAGCGATTAGTTTTCAATTTGCCGCAAATAATAACTATCTAAATGCTGCCAAAAGTAAACCAACGTACATACTGTCACAGAAGTGTGTAGATAGACACATTACAAAATATGACTGGCATGCCCTCCTAGGGGAAAATGATGTCAACGCATTATACAATAAAATTAGTGAGAATTTTGCGAATATATATAAGGATAGTTTAGTTTTAGTTTCATATAAGAATAAAACCAGACCTCGCGCTGTTAAAGATTGGATGAATGGTGAAATATTGAATGATATAAAATTTAGAGACGTATTATTTAAGAAATGGAAAAGCTCTCCTGGCAATAAATATTACGAAAAGGAATATAAAAGGTTACGAAACAATCTAAATAAAAAAATTAACAAATTTAAGATCGCACATTACAATATGAAATTTCAAAATTGTTTCAATGATGTTAAAAAGACATGGGACGAATGTAACAGAATATTGGGCAGAAAATCTAAAACAAACTGTGATGAAGTTATTAAAAGGTACTTTGTTAACAATGATGATAACGTTGAAAAGGTCTCGAATGATTTTGCCGAGTATTTCTCTGAAAATGTGTCTCAAATGTTACACATCTGTGACAAGAAAATTGATAAATCAATATCTGAAGAGCTCCCCCACAGTCTATACTTACCTCAAGCTAAACTATTTGAAATCGTTAATATCATAAGGCTAATGAAAAACTCGAAAGCACCAGGAGCTGATCTAATCAGAATGGTTGATATTAAAAAACATATTGATATTCTAGGACCGATTGTAACGCATTTAATAAATAAAATTATATCTCAGGGCGAAATTCCATTGAAATTAAAATGCAGTATAATTAGACCAATATACAAAGGAGGTGATCACTCATTATTAGGAAATTATAGACCTATTAGTATTCTACCTGCTCTTGAAAAGATCTTTGAAAAATATGTATTATTAAAATTAACAAAATATCTCGAACTTTTTGGAATAATTGATATTAACCAACACGGTTTTCAAAAAAAGAAGAGTACTGAAACTCTTCTCCAAAGTTTTGCTAATTATGTTAATAATGAACTAAATAATAGAAAACATGTATTAATATTGTTTATTGATTTTTCTAAGGCTTTTGATACTATAGATCATTGTAAACTATTAAAATGTTTAAATATAATCGGAATAAGAGGACCATTACTTAACCTCTTCAAAAACTACCTAACTAATAGAACAATGTCCGTAAGTATCGATAGTGCACAAAGCAGTAATAGAAATATCAAAGCAGGTGTCCCCCAGGGTTCCATATTAGGACCCATATTGTATATAATATATGTATCATTCATTAAAAATATTTTTTCACATGTTAAACACTTTGTTTATGCAGACGATACTGCTCTAGTAGTTTCGCATAGTGATATTAATAAATGTACTGAAATGTTGCAGGATGACTTTAATATTTTACAAATTTGGTGTCATGATGCGGGTCTTTTAATAAATGCCAAAAAAAGTCAATTAATGCATGTTAGATCGCCACACGCCAAAACAAATATGTTACCTATTGTAAAAACTCATAATTTTGAATGCCTTCATAACTCTACCTTTGATAGAGCTTGCTTATGCGATAGATTAAAAATTGTGAATGAATATGTTTATTTAGGTTTAACTATTGATAAATTTTTTAAGTGGAATATTCATGTTATGAAAACATGCAAACGGTTAAGATCTGTAGTTAGTCAACTACACAAATTAAAGTTTTTAGTTCCTCTCTCCACACTAAGATTAGTATATTTGTCTCTGGGAGAATCTATAATAAGATACGGGATCACTGCTTGGGGACATTCTTGTTCAACAAACATTAAATATGTACAAAATGTTCAAAATGCACTTGTCAAATTGATTGCACCCAATTATGTATACAATCAGAGGAATAATACCCCATTTATGTATGATAAATTAAATGTTTTACCAGTTAAGGGTATTTTATGGAGCAAAATTATTATCCAACAGATGTTCAGCTCGATATATAAAAATAAATTAGAACACAGCTATCTAACAAGATTTACATCTGTTGATGGCCTAGTAGTACCAAAATTTAAAAATAAATATGGACAACGTACGTTGGATTATATTGTTCCAAAAGTATTTAATTTGTTGCCACTTGACATGAAAACATGTCATAGTAAAAATAAAATTAAGTTTCTATTACGTAAGTGGTTAGTAGATAAAACGTTCCTTTATTGATTTATTATTTATGTAGTATTTATGTAATACACTTTTTAAATTTTTTAATATTCTTTACTTATTATTATTTTTTTACATATATACATTTTTTGAAAAAAAAAAAAAATTATCCCTCATTAATTACATTTTTGTTATTTTCTTGGGCTAACCTTTTCTTTTCTTTTATTACTTTCTTACTTTCTTATTTCATTTACAAATGTAAAATGTTAGATCTTAATTTTAATATGTACTTTTAATTTTCTTACTATTTTTTTATATTTTTTTTCTGTAGATATGAATTGAAATTCTAGATTTACTTTACCTTGTTTAATTTATTTTCTTATCTTGTTTTGATTACATTTATGAGCACACACTATTTATATATGTGTCTATTATTTTTTTTTCTTTCTTATATTTAAAATATATTTAAGTAAATTACTATTCTTTAATTTTAATTGTATTATTTTACTCTATTTTCTTACTTAAAAAAAAAAAAAAAAAATCTTTAAACTATTTTTATGTTTATTATTTTATACGTATACAGTATTATGTCTGTACTCTTCTTATTTGATTATTAATTAAAACTAATGTCTGAGCACCCGATGACAAACTATTATTGAATAGTTTATCGGGACAAAATATATCTTAATACTTTGTTTTCTTTATAATGTATTATAATGTAATAATATGTATATTTTATTGAATAAAGACTCTAAAAACTAACGAAATGTTCATTTTGTTTCTTCGACAATCTGACAGATGGAAAAATAATTCAATTTTTAAGTAATGCATTTGTTACATACACATTCATTTGCTAATTACACATGAAATGTGATTGCATCCTGTTTTTTTAACATTTCTACACTTTTAAAGGACACATCACGGCATAGTTGAATTCAAATCAGGAGTTGCGTACTAAGCGACGTCTACAAAGAAAATAATAGGTCAAAACGTAAACCTACTCATTTATGAGTAGTTTAGTCGCCTTCTGTTTGATGTGCATATGCGGTTTCTGGACTATTCTTAATTCTTTGCAATCTGTATTACTTAATGATTTTGTGATCTTTGTAACCGACTATAAACTTTTGTAATAATAGTAAGAGTGCCACTCACTTCTCACTTTTACCTCCTTCTCTCAGCAAGGCATGGCGTCAATTTTTACTTTTATTTTAAATAAATGACTATTTCTTACTTTTCTAAAAAAATAATTAATAATTTACTTTAAAATCTTATCCTATCCAGCTTTATCAATTATTTCACCTTTGGTATAATGTAACTGGCAAGTACCCGGCATGCGTTGCAATTTGCAATGCCACTCAAAGAATGAAAGTGTGTGTGGTTTCATTCTGATTATTGCAGTGCTTTTGGTCAATTTTTGGTACCGGCAATCGATACATGATTCTTTTAAATGACAAAACTAATAATTACCTAACCTATTTTCCCTCATACCACGCGAGCGAAGCCGCAGGTTAAATCAAGTACCTATATTTTGTAGCTTATATTAAATTAACACATTTGAATGTTTGATATCAATTTACAAAACACCAAAAAAATCAACATTACAGAACTTCATAAAATTTAATATAAATAAATCCAATAATTTTCAAAACTACGGCGCACCTATTGGTTTTAATTCAAACTACTCTCTAAACATAACCATAGAAACAGTAAAAACAAGGATCTACCTAATCACCTTTTCCGTACAAAAAAGATTCTCTTTTCAAAATGATTGTTAAAATTACTTACGTTACGATTTTTAACTATTACTGACGGCCAAACAACCGGGCCTTAAATATTCATTTAGCCTCCTAACTTTTTTCTACTGGTCGAATCAAAGACTTTAAAAGCTATAAAACTTTTTAAGATGACGCTAATCATTTTTCAAAAAACCCCGCGCGTAAATTGGTTCAGTGGTTATTTTGTTTATCGCAGACAAACAAACAAACATTAATTTTTTTATATACAGATAAATTATTTAATCTGATTTGATCGCATCTCTCCCTTTCCTACTTGTCTATTTTACAAGGCAAGTCTGTATTGAAATATACACATTTACTTATTGAATAATTTGCGATACATTTTCTTGACAAATTAATGAAAATTATAATTATATTTACTGAAAGTACATGTTTATTTTTTATAAATGAATGGTTTGACCGATCTTGATTCCTTGGAATACCATTTAATTTACTTTTTCAGTATTATTTTCACCTTTTAAAAATAAAATAAAGTAATTCAATTTTACAGTAAGTTCATATTTACTATGTATGTATTTATTTTCTCAAATTAAACAGTTTGAATAGGTAGGAATAAATTATCCTTAGGCAATATACCCGCCCTTATATGCTTATAACTTACAAGTGTATATATGCGTAAATAAATATAATCAATATTATTATTGCCTTAAAGTAAATGTTTTAAAAATGGTTAAATAAATAATTTAATGTATAAACGTGTCTCTTTCTAAGTGTAGTGTTGCCTTGAGAAAAAGCAATAGGTAACGTGAAAATACAATCGGTTTAGATTAATGATCCTTATCATTCCTTTATAGCCTTATATTTACATATTATCATCTGGGCTGTCATAATATAGCTGTAAGTATTTTCCAAAAGTATTACGAAATTGTATAAATAATTTTTGTACGAAGGTTTCAATTGTAATGGATACGCAGAAATATAGTTCAGGTGGATATTAAATTCCTCGACATTAGGAAATACACTCAGAACGAAATTTTATTTCCTTTATTGACAAAAGGTTAGTAGTTGGTACGTTAGTAGGCGGCTATAATCTTACTTTATGGATGTCGTAAACGTGGCGTGGATATCAGATTTTTAAGACATTTTTATGTGTATTTCTTGTGTGCGGCATTCTGTTCTTCTCTGCTTGTTATTTTCCGCTGTCCATTTTGAGCTTAGCTTTCTTACTTCCTTTGTCTGCGAGATCAGTAGACAGTAATCAGTAATCAGTACTAGCACCAGACGGCACACAGCCCGTGGTACAACATCGGTATTCCGTTCCGGGGATCGGACCCGGTGTCAGATGTAGAAAGTCGTTCCGCTATCACTCTTGTGTCTTATTACACAACGAAGAACTTTACTATTCCACGGAACATTGTTCGTGCCCTGCAAACGACATCTTTTCCGTGATTCGCGAAGTAAATGCAATGGAAAATTAAACGCTTTGAGCACAGCGCGATACCTATTAAATGATTTATGTTTTAATGAATTAATCATTCAGAAACGACGATCAAATGATACTGTACATTTAGCTAATCAAATATATATATATTTATTTATTTATCAAAAACATACAAAAATAAAACACAAATTATCAAGTCCTACTGAACTGCATAAAAAGCAGGTCGTCAGCAGGTGCCCATAGTTAAGTTCTAATAATATATACACAATCTTATCTCTTAAATTCTATAACATATAAAAACTCTCATTACAATGGAAAAAAATGTATTTCCACGTGCATCGAAAATATGTTACAAGTAGAAAAATAAAAATTTGTCCAAATAAAAAGAAAAACACAAAAAAAATCAATATAAAAAACCACGTTCTAAAAGTCAGATTTTCAGCATACGTCTTTCTCTTGAGCCTGATAAGTTTTTTTGTTTTTTATATTTAATGAGAGCATATTATACATTTTTGGTAAATTGTACTCTAGTGTTTATTTCCCGTATTTATTATTGAATTTAGGGAGAGCTAGTCCATCTACATTAGTGAACCGAGTATTATATACATGCTCCAATTTATTTCTATATTCAGATAGAGACGCATGCTGAGAAACCAGCTTGGACCATAATAAAGCTCCAACGGATAAAATATTTATAGATTTATACAATAAGGATATTGGAATATCGTATCGCTGATAGTACAATTTTTTTGAATAATTAATTTGATCATTGAATTTTCTAAGTTCTGAACAAAATCCCATGAGGTTATAGCGTGCTATGCTTTCGTAATCAATTATATAGCTTATAATTGATCCTGAAAGTGACAAATAAATTATTAACAATATTTTGAGTTTGTCCAAATTTTTGTAGACAAGGACTGGATTCAACTCCCTGGGGAGCTGTTTATATTAACATATTACAACAGAGATGAAGAACTGTCTACAAAAATTTGGACAAACTCAAAATATTGTTGATAAATTACCTGATCCATGAAGAAGTATAGAAATTGAAAAAATAATATTTTCAGGCGTTGCCTAGTATGTAGGTGAAATAATTCAATTAGATGAATCTCACCTGCATAAATAAAGGTTTTAGCTCTTTAACTTCACAATCATCAACAGATGAAATAATTGAAGGAATATAGATGTTCAAATATAAGCAGAATGGTGAATGTTACACAGTGTGTAAAGTGGCCACTTAAACCAGCCATTGACAGGTCATAAGCCCTGTAGATGCCTAGACTTCTATATTACCTTTTCTTAAATGTTCTTCATCTCTGTTGTAATATGTTAAAATGAATTATTCTTAACACGAAATTGAAGTGACAAATGAAATGAAAGTGACAAATAAATTAAATGGGACATAATTTTTTTTATTTTATTTTATTTTATTTTTATTTTATTAGGGAAATCAACAGTTCTACATACATATGTTTAGTAAACAAACAGATATAGTGTATAAACTCAGAACTAATAACAGATTTCCACATAGTATACAAAGTTAGTAAAGAATATATATATTACTTATCAAATAAATACATAAAATTTATACATATAAAAATGTTATTTTCAAGTACTCAATAATCAAAGATTTTTAAATATTAATTTTAAGAACATTAAGTTACTGTAAATTGGGCGGGATAAGGACAAAAATGCTTGAAGAGAGGATAAGGAGGGGGGGGGGGGGGGATGTACATATTTATTATTATAATGTCTACTAAGTTACATAATACATTTTTAGTAATAATTCAATAAATACGTTTTACCAACTATTCCTATACATAAGATAAATTTCTGCATCTTCAATGTGTCGTAGAAGGTAGTTATATTAAAAATAATGAGGGAAATACAGATTTGAAGTAATTTAAACATAGCTTGTATTCAGCTGTTAATGTATTCTGGACATTGACATTAAGAAAGATCAATAAATTAATAGTTAAAATAAAACTTAGCGGATGTAAGAAACTTAATGCATGTAGGTTTTAGTAATTAGATTTCAAGCTACAGCCGCGACAAATTAAAGCGACACACGATAGAAGTGCTTCAGAAATCTCATAAGCCATGAGGTTTGCACACGACCGGTTTAGATGCAGAGAAATTATCCACCGGAGACTTTATTTCAAGAGATACCACTTTCCATACTTGAGCATTACGAATTGAAGAAAATTTACATCTGGGTAGCTAAGTTGCTAATTATACAAGTCTTCTCTTCATGAAAGACGCCCTCCACCTAAAGTATTTTAGAATCATGTCATAAAAATATGAGAGGTTGTTGATACTTTTGTGGTGATAACCTTTTGCTTCCTGACAGTATAGATTTGTCCTGGTTTAAAAAAATATATTCGTATCCCTTATATAAATGCATTTGATATAGATTTATCACTGTCGGTACATTTTTGGACCTTTTTGAGTACTTTCGTTTGAAGCAATTAGTTCCAAAAATTTACTCCGGTGGATCTGTCACGTAAGGTTTGGTAAAATATTTTACTTCTACTACAAACTACTCTTTTACAAGACTACTCTTACAAGACTACTCTTTTACAAACTTCAATATTATAATTATGATAGCAGGGGAGTTATTTTTTTTCAATATTGTTATTGTTTGATCCTGTTAGTTTTTCATTTATTTTTGTAAATATATCTATTGAAAAAAAAACTTTTTCATATTGCGGTACAAATTTGCGCCATTATTATTATTTATTTCTAAATATTATAAAGTAATGCTTAGTAGAAGAAGACCCTCGCTAAGGCACACTAAAATATATGTTTTTTTATATTAATTATATTTGGCAAATAAATGTTTGTTGCAAGAGGCGAAATTAGCAGTTCACAATGGATTCCTGGTTTCGACCCTGATTTATAGGAGCGAAGTATGGATTTGGAAAAACAGGGATAAAAGTAGGCTCAATGATGCTGAATGCTATCGAAATTCAATCTCTCAGGCGAATATGTAGTAAAACTACGCACGATAGATGCACAAATGTTGAGATCCGTACATTATTTATTTATTTATATGACACTTTATATATATATACATATAAGGGCGGGCATATTACCTTAAGGCAATTTCTTCCTACCTACCGAAACCGTTCAGTTTGAGAAAATTATAAATACATGGACATATTGAATCTTACAATTTTGTACAAAAATTAAAAGCAAAGATTAACAAAAATAAATATTTATAAAAAAAATAATAACACTATACTATGAAGAGAGGAGAGGGGTGGGAAGAAAAGAAGAAGGATAAAGGAACAATTTAAATATTTTGATAGTGACATTTCAATCTTGACATTATGTGAGGCTGAGATAAGCACTATCGACAGAATCAAGAAAGGAGCTCTGCGCTGGTTTGGACATGTACAGCGAATGGACAGCGAAAGAACGGCTAAAAATATTTACAATGCGAATGTTGATGGGTGCAGAAATAGAGGAAGACCGAGAAAGACATGGAAAGACCAAATCCAACAAATACTGCAAGTTGGACATGTCAAAAGTCGGAATAATCGGCGCGCGTGCATAAGAAGATGTATGAATGTAGAGGAAGCGAGATATGTATGCAAAAATAGGGTGATGTGGCTTTATATCCTCTCTGCCTACCCTTACGGGGAAACGGCGTGATGGTTTTTTGTTGCTGTTGTTATTAATAAAATAATTGCAGGAGACTGCTGCGAGATATTGCATAGATTTATGTGCTTTTAAGCGTGTTGTCCAGAAATAAATGTTTGTGTAATAATTTTTATTTTTGCCATTATTTAATAATGTACAATTATTGTACATGCTTCCATTTTCCATTCTGTTGTATCCAAACTCAACACAGTGCTCTTGGCTTCACAGAGGTTGGGATACTTTATTATTATCATTTTGTAATATACTCGTGTATGTATTTGTATGAATGAATAAAAAAAATAAAAAATATATGTAGAAGCCATTAATAACATAATTCAAAAAGCAAAAGTTCAATATCTCTACTAATTCTATGTTCAGGGATCGAGAGTTAAACAAACGACGTTGATGTGTAGCTTTTTAAAAATGATTTACTTTAAAAATAAACCATACTTTTATTGCGTTTTCCATCACCGCCAGAGTTTTAATTAATGTATTTCTTCACAGTTTGCTAATTAACTCCCTTTGCCAAATATTTAGAAGAGTGTTTCGCCACCAAATAATTCTCTATTATTCTCCATACTCCCGTGAACTTTACAGCTCTATATTTACGGATGAATCTTCCCAATCCGCCGACCAAACACTTTGCGATAATTTATTCACCGATTCGTGTGATTATTTTACTCCAAATTTCCGTTACTTTCAGCGCAGATCGTGTTTTCGGAATCAATCTGAAATAGAAATGAGAGTAATAACTGCCTGTAAACGTTTTGTAGAAGGTATCTGAAAGTTTGTGTCACGTTTTTTTTGTAAAAATGATCGTGTAAATGATTTACTGCCAAGATAAGTGAAAACCGCAATTTGTTTCAGTGGTTTAAATTGAAAATCACAGCAAATGAAATATTAATTTTTATTTTACAAGTGGAAACGCAATAAATTGTTAACATGATTTGTAATCTTCTATTGATAGGCTTTAATTTTGACCAATTAATTTCCCCCCTAGAGATAACAGTAGTTAGAATAAGCGCAATCATGCGATTATATGTAGTATTATAAATGTTTGTAAAAGGCAAATTTACCGTTTATGTTAATAAAATAAAATAAATATATAATTATTTAAAAATTGATGTATCAATGTCATTATTCCACGTACAAAGTGCAAGCGTTAAAATATGTTTATTGATTAAATTAATTTAATTATTTTAATTAATTAAATTAATTAATTTATACAGGTAATTCAAGTAAAGTGTACTTTCCAAGCACAATAATAAGTCTCTTTTTTGGAAAGTAACAAGTTTAACATTTAAAAAAATATAAAAAGTAGATTTTTTAGTTAAAAAAAGATGTTTTAATTTTGCAATTATATTAATAAATAAATAAATATTAAAAAAACTAAGTCATCCTTAACATATATGAAAAAAATAAAAAAATGAGTTTTAAAGTCAAACCTGACGATTTCATGAAAATAAATGTTAAATAAAATGCACACTTTTACGCATAAATTTAATAAGTAAATTTGTTTTTTAAGCGCTTTTTGGATCGTTGTTATATTATACAATATATTACCTTGTATGTTACAGTTTCCCAAAGTACGCTAAAGGAATTTTAACTTGTTACGTATAAAAGAAATACAAACATATTAAAGATCGTCGTAATCACGAAAACTCGTGATTCGCGAGCCAAAAGATGCACCCGAGTGCAGCCGAACCCATCCGACACACCCTGACCGCAGGTTTCGGCTGAGCCGAAGTATCGGACAATTTTTGGCCAAATCTCAAAGCAAGAATTATGTTTATTTTTTTGCAGATGAAAGTTTTTTTACAATTTATTCTGCATTTTTATGATTTTACTTTAGTTATTTCTTTATTTACGCTTTATTGAGTTAGTTCATAACATCTTAAGAACCAATACAAACTTTTATAACATTATATTTTCCCATCAAAATTTCTCAAGAATATATTTTTTCATATTAATTTGAAATATTTCAATGCTTTCTGTTTCTTTTATTTCTTCAGATTACTCATTGTACAGCTTCAATCCCTTGTACAATGAGTTTTGCGACGGTTTTCCTCCTCATTGGTAATCTTATCTTTATGTTATGTCTGATATCGGAGTGCGATACGCAAAAATTTATAGAAGTACATTTTACAATGGACACAATCGTTAATTATGCAGCATTTAATGAGATCATTCTGATACTTCAGCATGAGCAAGTTAAATATTATCGTGAAAAGGCATCGCTTTGTTCCAGTATTCATACTATTTTTAACGTTTCATGTAATTAATAAATAATTACCGAAGACACGCACAACAATGCCATAAAAACACACCATAAGCCATTAAAGACATAATGTACCATGAGCCATATGGCCGTATGAAAAGAAATGATATTAGCGAAAGTTGATGCGGGATAAATTTTAACATACGGCCATCTTGTCTGCAGTTTTAAGTTATGTTTCCAAATTCTTTCATCAATCAAATTAATTGGCGTCATGGGACAAAGGATTCCTTTGTGATAAAGGAGTTTGAACAAGTCTAATGCTTAAACAAGTTAATTTATGCACAACAGTAAAAGGAAAACTATTTTTTTTTCGTGTGAAATATATTGAGCAGCTTCTTTTGCATCACAAAAAAACTACATACTTAACTATCTACACCTGCAAGTAAATCAATTTTCTTCTTCAAAATTAGACGAAGCTAATTAAATAAAATCTGGTAACTTAAAAATAGTCTGAGATTCTGATTTATTAACATTTCTTTAAAGACATAAAAAAAGCTAATATAAGTAATGTAACTTATGAAATTTAATCATTAACATATCTACAAATTACTTAACCTAACTTAGTTATTCATGATATAATATTAACCATTAAAGCGGAAACGCTTTACTTAGGTGGTTAGAGACGGGGTGTTATTTTTATTTTTCACCTTAATTTTGATTTTGTCAATTGTGTTTGATTTATATTTCGTATAATATTTTATGTAATTTGCTTATTTTATTTATTTGAATCTTCAAGTACAAATAAGAAGTACTTAAGCGGACGTATTGCTAAAAAAAATTTTTTACTAAAAAACTCAATGTATATTAAAAGATACATGAAAAGACGTAATTATTTAAAAAATAACAGCTGTTATTTCAATGGGGAGATAAGGCTTGCACATATAAACTTAATAAAAGTACTTTATACATATTAAAAGAAGGGGAATTAGGAATCAGGTAATGAGTTTGGAAGGAGAGAGGAAGAGGAACCAGGAGAGAAAAGGATTCTTTTTTCAAAAATTAAAAAAATTAACTCAAAGGGAGGTTGGGGTTCAAAGATACTTTTTTTAAATTGGGGATATCAACAGTAATACATTAAAAACATCTTATATACGGAGAACAAATCCAATGACAGATATCCACAGAAATACAACAGTAAGGTTTAGGCGTTTCTTAAGTGGCCAGAGAAGATCTATTTTTTACATGGAGAGGCAGCTTACTCCAAAGTCTAGCACCTTGAACAGAAAAGGAATTGCTGAAATTTTATTTGCTATGTCGAGGAATGGAAAGTGTTCTCTCCTGAGAAGAGCGAAGCGAAAGACCATGATCAGAAAGGTAAATGAAGTTTTTATCAAAATGTTTTATCAAAGTTTCAATTGATTTAACCCAGTATTTTCATAATTATGTCACTTTTTAGAAACCCTTCACAAAGCATGAAATTTCACGAAAATGGGCCGGCCATTTTTATGCTATGCCTAGAATAAAAATGACTCTTTCAAAGCTTTAAAAAAAATTCGTGGGAGAAATAATGCGTTGAAAGAATAAAAAAGCTTTAAATGCGACTATCCCGGAACTCGTTTTAATGATTTAATGCATTCTGTCAGAAATGCTTCGATATGTACATTGTTATTATTAGAACACACATAAGAATATGTTTAATGTTTATGTGTGCCCGATTAAAAAAAAAAAATGAATCAGCAGAACTCACCGAAGAGAACTTGTCACACGCGGAGCAATTTAAAAATTACGTAACTTAAAAAAAAAAATTGATTCATAAAAATATTATTGAAAAAATATGGCTTAGTTTAATAGTCTATTTATAAATAATGAAATAAAATAAACCACTAAACTTCCTCATTCGAGCAGACGTAACCACAGTGCATTTATCTGATTGCTGTGAGCACATTTAATAATTCTACCACAAGAGTTTAAAGAATGTAATTACATTGTATCTGTCCAACACCAAAATTTACACTACAGGGCCCCTCGGGCTTCAGGCCGCGCATTTCATTTAAACAAACCGATTGCTGATGCGGCGATTCTCAAAGCGGACAATAATCATTGTAATTATTACTCTGCCTCATAAAGCAAGTGCATGTACATTTACCAGAGTGAGAACTGAAGATCTGTACAAGTGTACAACGTACCGTGTATAACTGGCTTTTATCTTTGGTATTACGCATGCGCACTTGATACATTTTTTTCATATTTAAACCCCGATTTATTTATTTAGGGTGGGGAGGAGTCTTGTACGCGCATAGTCGCTCAATAGAAATTGCACAGAAAAATATAATTAAAATAATTTACAAAAACATAGACTATTTCCCAGTAATACATAATACGTAGAGAGTGGACTCCTTAGTTTTAGAAAATTATATTTATTTCTGTGCCTGAAATATGTTTACTTAAATAGGGAATTGTTTAGAAATAATTTAAATCGTATAAGTTATAAATGCGAAAGTGTACCATCAGTTACAGGATGCAGAACTAAGTTCACACAGAGGCACTCCTTACATGTTGGTCCAAGATACTTCAATTTTCTAACTAAGGAACTAAAAAACATTAAATCACTGGTACAGTTTAAAGTAGGTTTGAGGTCTTGGATTAGCATGGAAGGAACAGATAGACACATTATTAAAAATAAAAAAAAAATAATAATAATAAAAAAATAATAATAATAAAAATAAACGCATTCTGCAAATATATCATCATGTTTTCGTAATATCAGCATATGTTAATTTGGTTTTTCTTTTCCTTTTCTTTTCTTTTCTTTTCATGGTTTCACCATATTTATACGCTATAAACTTTTTAATAATCAAAAAAGGAATGGCCCACGCTCAGACGCTAAAGTCTTTGTGGGCATTTTATCCAATTTATGTTATAGCTTAATTTTAAGATGAATTTTCTAAAGTGTATTTCTGTAATTATATTTCTATGTAAATAATAAATATATGGAAAAAATATTTTGTTTCATTTGTATTTTTTTTAATTGATTTAATTTATTTCATCTATTTTATTTACAGTATATAATGTATGTTACATTTAATCGAGACACAAATCCCAACGCCATGGAACCAAAGTCCTGTGTTGAGTTAAGACGAATATATGTAAAACACTAAATGTTATTAAATATTTATATATAACCACTTACCGACTTTTCTATGTCTACCGGTTTCGAAACGTACTCGTCTCTTCGTCAGGACACCAATAAAACCAACATGCAAACCCCCTCAGTGCATGTGCTTATTAAAATGCATGTCGTGTTGGTTTTATATTGGTTTAATTGGTGTCCTGACAAAGAGACGGGTACGTCTCAAAACCGGTAGACATAGAAAAGTCGGTAAGTGGTTATATACAAATATTTGATAACATTTAGTAAAATGTTTGACCACTACCGTGAATGATTTAAATATTAATAATATATGTATAACACTTTAACAATTAATATCATCATATTTGAGGGTATTATAAGCAAACTTAGAAATCTCCAGTGATGAAACATTTGCGAAAAACTTTAAAAAATAATTGTGAGATTTATAATTATGCCAAGTAGTATAATTGAAATCTGTTTTTGCAAGATTTAGATACGGTTTTGAATTACGCTATTATTTAGGTAAATAGGTTTTTATGGATAGTTTATTGTGATATCAACAACTTATTTTACGTTTTTGGTGGAGATTTTTTAGTTTGCTTCTAATACCCCCATATATTGCACAGAACAAAAAAAAATCACTAAAAAATACATTGCATAACCACATATAAAAAAAAATGCAATAAAAAAAAATTAAAAAAACATTTAAAGTACATGAAAAAACAAAATTTAAACAAACTACCTCAAATATTTGAAAAACCATCACCAATTTCTCACTCAAATCCCTCCCCCTAAGAAAGATCCAGTCCCAAAACTCGCAAATTAAAAACGGGGTAATTCTTATGTACATTTTTTAGTAAAAAGGAAATATTGTACTTTTAAATCTATAATTCAATGCGACGTTATGGCCAAAGGTTTCAGGTTCGATTCACGAAAAGATTGATACTTAAACTAATTTTTTCAAATAAAATTTACATTTAAACCACTGTGAGGTATTCATTATATTTAAAAAAATGCGTTCTTATGATTTACTTAAATATTAAAATACGACACGGGACCACAACCTGTCTTTAAATAAAAAATAAAACACTTTCTATTTAAAATAAAATAAACAAAAACAAATTATTTTCGTATAATTAATTTTAGTATTAATCTTGTTGTGGTTGAAAATGACTTTGTTTTTTTATCAAAATGAATAACCACACAGTTAGTGCTTTCAATATAAATTTCCCTTTCCATTTATTTAATTACTTATAATTTTAAGAATATCTTATATAAATATCTAATATAAATGGAGGTAATAAATTAAGTATTTATGTCAATTAGTATTTTGTGTTTGTGGAGGCATGGAGTGAGGAATGAAGGGGGTTTTAATGCGATAATTTGCAGTTGTTCTAAAGTTAGACCGGACGGTAATTAAGTCAATAATAAGTGGTACTCCGTATTTAAAATTAGTTAATCAGGTGTGTGCGTAATATGTTAACAGCTACTTTAGATTTTTAAATTAATTTCTACTAGGTGCTGTTTATCTAGGCAAAAGAAATAACTTTGAAGTATCCAACGAGTATGCAATTTGCCGTATCTGCAATGATAGAAATGCATTGTTTTTTTTTTCAAACGGTTATTTTAAAACGGCGCACGCCGTCCACTGTTTACGAAATACAAACAAAATAATTGTAAAATATGTTAATATACTTCAATATTATGCACTAGGAATAAATTAAAGACCTTTCTAATGAAGACAGCAGCTCTTCATGACACTAAGCGACCTCAGGTTTGCATCTTTATATAACTTCACTTAAGACACGATATTATCATATCTTTTTAGGTCAACGTAACTTTTTAAAATATGCACTTTATAAGTTTATCTGCGTCTTTTTCAGTTTCGCAATAAACGTCGCCAACATCTTTTGAGATTTAAGACGTATTTTACCCAAGTAACTGTAAATTCATAATAATACACGATTTTCAAAGCCAGGCCACGGTGTTAACAAAAGAGCAATCATAAAATTTTCTAAATATCACAATGACAAAGTTCAGGGCTACGGGAAATTGGATACAAAAAGGTTTATTTACACGCGGTAAAAATTAGAGCATTTAATGGTACGGTGAAGTTTCTCGAAAATGTATGAAAAAATAATTAAAAAATAACTACTTTGAATGACGTCACTAGTTGTTAAAAATCAACCAATGACATAGTGCTGTGATACATTTTCGGTTACCAGGAAGCGAACCCACTAATCAGGACAACTTACCGTAGAGAACTAGAGACGTCACAGGCGGAATAATTTTAAAATCACAAAATTTATACAATATATAAAAATATTTAATAAAACATTTTTGTCTTAGTTTGACAAATAAAAGAAACCACTTAACTTTTAATTGAAAAAATGTTTCCTTCATCATAATTTATTTTATTGGAAATCTAGATGAAATTTATAAAACCTTTTTTTGGAAATCGTTTTACAGTTTTATTTACTTGATAAAACGTCTATCTAAATTTTCTTGCTATTTTATAAATCCCTGTTCAATTTTTCACTGTGTCACTTGGGCGGAGAAATTCGCATCTCCAGCTTTTATTTTTTTAGTTGAACTTGTTATAAATAACCAATACCTAAAAAACTTTCTTTATTTATAACTTCCTCCGGAAATGTGCCTCGAATGATTTAATGTGTGAATTTCAATTTGTCCGTTGCTCTTCTTAACCGAGATCAGCACGTATAATTTCTGAGTTAAGCTGTTTAGATTTGATTACCGCATTTAAAATTAAAACAAACTGCTATTAACTGTTTTTGAAAAATTATATTACTACTTATTATTTATTTGCTACCCGTTTCTAAGCTACTAAGTGCTTCCTGTGTTTACCCAATTTACCACGAATGTCTTTACTCAACCGTATCTCTTCGGATATCGACACCTTTTAATCGGCATGTTTCTGAAAGAGAGTTCAGAGTTCAGAGGGGATAGCTTATTTTTACTCTAATTACTGGGTATTTTTGTTTAACATTTTTTTCGCATTCAAATTGTGTTGATAATTTTTTTGTTTGTTATGTATGTATGCCTTGGATGTATTTTTGTGCTGTACATAGAGGTATGATTAAATAAATTGAATTGAATTATTGCGTCAATTAATTGTTAGTGTTAATTTCTGTTTTCATTATATCATATGTTTATCATTGCAGCCTGCACATTTTTTTATGTAAAAAAAAGATTTCGTAGCGCGCCGATTTAGTAACATAGCGGTAAAATCTTTTTTTAGACTTAATCAAAAACTTAATGTAGAAGATATTATCAAACTTCTGTGTCAATTTCCAAGACCGATATTTGCAAAAAATATACACGCCGTGAATCGTGACTCGCGAGCAATACGAATAACCATAATGGTCAACGAGATAAAGAACGGGCCTTTTGGTCTATGTAGTAAAGATAAGAAATGTGTTGAAAGATAATATATTATTCGGTATCTGAGATCTTATAAAATATATTAATGAATTTATTTTGTGAATAGACTGGCGAAGACTGCATATGCGAGAATTTAAAATGCTAACGGACAGTTTCTTTTTGTTCTTTCTTTCTTCTGTTCTTCAATAAAAAAATATACACAAACGTAATCTGATACTTTTCTCTCGATTGTTTCGAGTTGATCTATTATTTATTTATTTCAAACATATTTTAATACAGAAAAGGTATACTGTCACGACAAATATATTGTTAGTTACCAGAATCACCGAGCTCACTGTTTCGAGAGATCTATGTATGGTTAAAAATGAAGATTTAGGTATGTCCCACAATATTATTAAAAATATGATCTTATTCTATCTACAGACATTTGAACTGCAAATAGTTGTAAGTTATCTTCTCTAAGAAAGTAATTATTATCGTAAGTACTGTAATTGGTTTTTTAATTTTTTTTTTTTATACCTACACAATGAAATTAATTGTGAGTTTACAGTATTAAGAAAAACCAAAACAGCGGTCGTATATCTGCAACTATATAAAACACGTTCAATATGCTTTATTTACTATGTAATCTGTTATTTTATGCAATAATTTAAGTCCATTTTTCATATGATTAAAATATTATTCACAACATACATTGAAAGGATTGCAAAAGTTCGACGGATTTTTTTTTAAATGCCTAGAATATAAAAATAATAAAACGCTTTGCACCACCTACAGCCAATATATTAAACAAAATGGCTTATTTGCACTTGAAAATAGACGCGCTGTTTATGAATTATGCCATTTATATAAATTATCAAATAATAAAGTAAATTCTTTAAACCTGCTCTCCAAAATTAATTTTAATGTCCCCTTTCGCGTGACAAGAAAGAAATATTTATTCCATTTACCAGTCTGTAGCACTAACTATGCACAACACTCTTTTCTCTATCGTTCTTGTTCATTTTTTATTTTTTTTTTTATTGATTGATTGATGTATTTAACATGCCTCTTGTACCATAATTTTATACGTATGATTATTATTTAGAAACTTCGCTGGTCTGTCTTTCAACCTTATCTTTGTTATGTTATTTAATCATTGTTGACTGTATGTTTCTATAAAATAAATAAATAAATTAAAAATTAGTGTTCTTACCCACTTCTCAACGCTTGTAAAATTAATTTAAAAAAAGGTGAATTTATTCATCGCCTGCTTTAGAATTTAAAATAAAAACAGTATTGAAAACGTAGGATATCGACATTTTTGACACTGGATTGTTTAGGTTTAAGAAGTGTATACAAGAAGCGTTTATATATTGATATATTCATTTAATTTTGATGAGTTACATTGCTGGATTTGTTTCGTTGCATATTTTGTTTGTTTTTATAAGTATTTTATGGATTGTTTTTATTAGTTAATTATTTTTTTTTAATAATTTAATTTAAATAATTTATTTTGTTTATTTTATTCATGCTTATTTTATTATTTATTCTTACAATTTTCACAATAATTTATTTTTAATTTCAACCATTTATTTTGCGCATTTTATTTAAATGTGCATTTTTTTAGTGTTAACATGTAATTAATGAAAAATAAGTAGTGTCTTTTTTTATTGTTTGAATATTTCTGTGAATTATGTATTATTTTTCATTGTTTGTAAACCAAATAAGTAAATATACCTGGTGTATTTTGGCACAAAAAAATTGTGACGCTTGATTAATTACCAACCGTCTCAAGAATAATTGTGTTGGCATATCCTCACGATCTAACTGAATAACTTGCATTTTATCACGGATCTCCGCGCGGGAAGTATAGCAAATAATTTGGGATGCAAAACATTATCGGCACGACTCGGAGCATGCTGGCTGGTAACTGGTAACTGGGAACGAACATTGAGATTCATGTGACCTACTGATCGAATTCAGGTAGGTTTCATCCATGACGAGGTCAACAGTAGAACTTTCTGTTACATTTCTCATATCGTCGTTAGCTGTGAGGAATTTCTTTTTGGCGTTATTGATCAGTGACTTGTCATTTAGTATGGCCGTAATATATTTAGGTGACAAAATGTGCAAGTTTTTTAATGGCCTGCATGTTCGTGGTTCGTGGCTGTGTGCTCATAAATATTTACATGTGGTTCGGTTTAGATATTTATTCGATTTGTAGATGGCCATTTATTTGGTTCGTGTAACTGTACTTTAATTTGAGGTTACAAATTGAATTGAATTTTACATCACTTAATTTTCATGGTAAAATTGTGATTGTCAATTATTTACTTGTCTGTTTCTGTCTTGGAAAAACGCAAAAGTATATCAAAGCATCCTTAAATTATTTGCTGTTCTGAAGTTAAAAATGCAGAAATTATCGCAATAAGCTATTTTATACATAGTGCCCGTATCCCCTCACAGGATGCCGGTCAGATATTTTCAAATAATCCATATTTTTCTATTTGCAATCGATCTTAGTTTCTAGCTTTCATTCTTACATGGTACAATTACGAGTACGGGCCTCTGGACGTAAGCATATAATATAATTACTAAATAAATGGCTAAATCAAAAACTCATTAATTCATTTAGTACAATTATTAATTCATCAGAATGAATTATTGCATACGAACTTTCATTTTAATGAATTTAGTAATCGAATTCATCCGATTATTTTTATTTAAATTAATCATCTCTAGATGAGATATTCTTCCTAGTCGGTCCCTCATGACTGAGGATCGTGACCAGAGCCGTCTCAGGGCATGCAGGGGATCTAGTCCTTACAGATGTTGGAGCTTTTAGAAAGGGGCCCTCATTTCATAAGTTATACTGAAATTAATAACTGTTGTTCTACGTTAGAGCCTTGAAGAACTCCCAAAAATCTAAAAATTGTACAAATTAACCGCGATGAATTTATGCAAACATAATTGCTTCTTGGCTTGCATGTTATCTCATTTATGTAAACACACGAAATTCGTCCTTCTCTGAAAAATTCTCAAGTTTGTTCTACGGCGTGTTAAGTGCGAACCAGTCACTTGATAATTAGCTGATACGCGAGGTAAACATTGCAGCATCAGTACTTCAGATAAGCACAAAAGCAGATGATTTACGTACCGAGATATGGGTCCGAAAGTGCGCAAGATTCGTGATTTCTGTATTTCTGGCAAGTTGGCTACCGCACGCGAAAGGGAAAACACCGTATGACCTTATTATCGCGTCTCTTCGACTGTTACAATTACAAATAAGGTGTAATTATATAACCGGTGACGTATTGTAGCCTGTTGACGGGATTTCGAAAATGGGCGGAGTCGGTGTACCAACGGAAGTTGCAAGAGGGAATTCTCAGGCCAACAATAAAGCTAATGGCGCGAGGTATTTCAGTTCACTTTTATTGTCAATTATCTTTTTTTTATTAACATTTCGCTGCCTAATTAGGCCTTTAGATCATTTCTTGTAATATAACCGATTTTTCTGTTATAATCGAACGATTGCGTAAAAAATACTTAAGTACTTTTTTATTTCATTTTTGTTTTTATTAGGAAAAACAGCCGATGTTATGTAAATGAAAAAATACCAAAAATTGTAAATATACATCCAATATTTTTTTTTGCAATTATAATGATAGTACATGTCACACAATAATGAGAACCACTACCACCATCACGCCATTTCCCTGTAGCGAATCCTGGCATACATTCATACATCTTATCATACATGCCATTCGGTTCTGCCTGCTTTTGAGATGACCAGATTGTGGTTTATCTGATCTGTCTTCCTCGGTCGTCCTCGTCCCCCTTTACCCTTCATTCTCGCCATATAAATATATATTATAATAATAATAATACGTATATTGTTTTATTCCACTTTTATTTATAAATTTTAACCAGTGACCGACATCGTCAGACTGGTGGGAGGCTAAACAAATTTCTTTGTTATATACAAGTGCAAGCGGGGGTTGTAAATCATGATTTTATACAATTATGGAAGTAAAAGAGTTTAAAAATAATAATTTAAGAATAAAGTAATAACAATTGTATGAATTTAAGTTTTGTTTGAATGTATATAATAAAAACCAGTGAAAATCATATAATTTTATGAAGTTTTATAATAAAATTGTATTTAAATTTTATTAAATCTACAACAGGCACCGCTGGTTGGTAGTTCCATCGACAGCTATGTCCCCGGGCCCGAGAGTAATTAAGTGATTCTCTGAAAGCAAAAATTCCCGGCAGTTAATTCTTATCGAGTAGTTTCATTGTTTGTATTTTAATGGATTCAATAATAGGGAATGAATATATATGTATATATATATATATATATATATAAATATATATGTTTGCCTTTCTTTCGGCATCCATTCGGTCTACAATGACCAATCCATCTCAGAGACCTTTCTTAACCTTATTAATTGTATCTGACTCAGATTTGCAATCTCGCCTGGTTTCATCATTTATAACTCTGTCATACATTGATTTCACGCACATTCGTCTAAGTGATCGCATTTAGCCCGTGTTCACTCTGCTTTCATTCTTCTTCTGCCAGTTTCCTGTTTCACTTTCATAAGTTTTGGAACTGAGACAAAAGAAGAGTACTGTAAGAAGGTTAAGGATGGGGGAATAAAGTAGAGGAGTGGAGGAGAGGGATTTTAAAAATATGGTTGACCAATTTGAAATTTACTTACGATAATAACATTAATATATTAAAAGGTAAATACAATTATTACACACTGATAAATGTGTCATTTTCATTATACACTGTGTAACATTCACCATTCTGCCCATATTTGAAAAAAATCCTTCAATTCTTTCATATGTTGATGTTTGTGAAGTTAAAGAAAAATTATCAAAATTTAAAATAATGGTCAAGACATATGTGATAAACAATTTATAAATTAAATATATTTGCAATGTTATTATTAGAACACGCATAACAATATGTATGATATGTGTGCCCTACTTTAAGATTTAAATAAAAAATAAAAAAAAAGAGCTGATACCTTTATTTATGCGGGTGAGATTCACCCAATTGAAATATTTCACCTATATTCTAGGCAATACCTGAAAATTTAATTTTTTCAATTTATATAAATTTTTGAAGACAAAGACTGGATTCAATTTCCTGGGGAAGCTGTTCAGCTGGTCCATGAAGAAGTATAGAAATTGTTCAAAATTCAGGCTTTGCCTAGTATGTAGGTGAAATAATTCAATTAGATGAATCTCACCCGCATAAATACAGGTTTCAGCTCTTTAACTTCAAACATCAACAGATGAAAGAATTTAAGGAATATACATATATGTTCAAATATGGGCAGAATGGTGAATGTTACACAGTGTGTAAAGTGGTCACTTATTAAACTAGCCAATGACAGTTCATAAACCCTGTAGATGCCTAGACTTCTATATTATTTTCTCTCAAATGTTTTTTATCTCTGTTATAATATGTTAATATTAACAGCTCCACAGGGAGTTGAATCCAGTCCTTGTCTACAAAAATTTGGGCAAACTCAAAATATTGTTGTATTATTTTATAGTCGAACAAACTGTCACGCTGTTACCCCGTGGGAGTAGAAAAAGAGGATGGAACGCCTTGTATCACTCTGTCTTTTCATACATACCTACCTCGCTTTCACTACATTCATGCATCTTATCATGCCGATTGTTCCGACATTCGGCATGTCTATCTTCAAGTATTTGTTGAATTTGGTCATGCCATGTCTTTCTCGGTCTCCCTCGTTTTTTGCATCCATCAACGTCCTTTGAAGCTGTCCGTTCTTTCGCTGTCCATTCGCTCTGCATGTCCAAACCTACGCAGCACTCCTATTTTGATTTTATCTAATATTCTTATCTCACCTTTACATAATGCATGGATCTTATCATTTGTGCGAGTATCATACACATTTTTACCACAGATTCGTCGGAGAGATCGGATTTCGACAGTATTTGGCTTGCTTTCATCTTTGTCGTTCCGATTCCATACTGCGGATAAGAATACGGCACCAGGACTCTATTGTGAACTGCTCATTTTGCCTCCTGCGACAAATATTTATTTTATTTATTAACGGACTCCGTCCATGTATACAATTTATAGGGTTTAAATATTACAATAAAAGAATAGTTTAAAATAATTTAAAAAAAGAAAAGAAGCATTGACAAACATAAGGGACATCAAGACAAGATCTGGACTATTTATTTAGTGCTCGTTTAATTCGTTGTAAACCTTAACCAAACAAGTCCAGATCTTGTCTTGAGTTAACAATACGACAACGACGGGTAATTGGAGAATTAAGACCATAGTTTATTCTTTGTTGATCGATAAACAGTACTTCACTGTTTCTCAACCTACGAGTCGGAATATTGAATTTTACTTGTCCGAGTAATGATGGAACATCGATTATACCATTTAGTATGCCGAACATATATATGGAATCAATATTAGTTCTACGTTTTTGTAGACTAGAAATATTGAACACTGACTCTATATCAGCATGATAATAATTACCTCTCTCTAGTCCAAGCATCCGCGCTACTTTTCGAAGCAAGCAATGTTGGACTGATTCAATGTGATTTATGCGATTGACATATAATGGAGACCAGACCACGGTGGCATATTCATCTTCGTGCGCCATTTTCCCCATTTTCGGCACTCACCCTTCTTTTAATATCTCTTTCATTATTTCCGTACCTAGTAAACTTACTTCCCAGTTGCACAAATTCCTCTACTTGTTAATTTCATTCGTTTTCTAGGTTCGATGAATAATTATAAATAAATTACGTTTTTATTATTATTTATAAACAACTGTTCTTTATATCTTGATAACATTTTTGGTAGACCTACCGCAGTGTTTGGTTAGTTTTAGGCAATGGAACCCGTTTTGTAATAATTAGGTTAGAAGGCGTGACGCCATCCTCGAATGAAACTTTTGGGTTTAATTCTACATGAATTATTCATCATGGCTGCCCATTCAGAGCTCGGATGGGGAGACATAATGCACGTCCACGGATCAAAGTGTTTCAATAGTTCTTTCACTCGGGAATCAATTTAGGAAAGGAATTATATTTGTCCCTATTCAAAATGTCTGCATTCCCATGACCGGTGGTGACGAGGATGACGTCATCGCGCGCATCGGTCATAAAGTTCATGTAAGTCTCACGCGACATCTGCATTATTATCTACTTGAGTTTTACAAATGAGTACTCACGCACTCATTTGTACAGTACAAAACGCAATAAGCTACCGAGTATAGACAACCCACATATTATACGAGGGTCACTCAAAAACTAATGCCTCCTATTTTTTTTTTCGTTTAATCTCATGACATCAAAATGCAATTGCGTGGGTTGAAAACCACACTATTGACGAATCATTTATTACTTTTCAATATAATCTCCGTCAATTTCCACAGTTTTGGTCCATCCAAGGGCGTGTATTTCACTGTGGTAAAAAGTGATACCATTCCATTGACTGCCTCTTTGATTCGGGTTTAATAAATGAACCCATGTTTCGTTTCCATTCACATTTTTTCCAGAAACTCCTTTCCCTCCGACCGGAAGCGCTGCGCTGTTTTTCTTGTTTTTTTATTCTGGTCGGTTAACATTATTGGTACCTAGTACAAACGTTTGAGTACCTCAGTTTTCGAATCATCGTCAGCACCCTGCCTTTACGAGGCAAAGAATGCAACACGATTCATCTGTAGATATCCGGCGGTCACCATGAATGATGTCATCGTCTCGCAGAATGTTGCGTGGAGTCACTGCAGTCAACGGCCTGCCGCTCCACTTTTCGTCAGCCAACGGCGTTTGTCCTTCAGCTTCGTTACAGCGACAAACTCATCGTCTAACAGTGCTGGCATCCACTGCTGCATCACCGTACACATTTTTCAGTCCATCTTGAATGCGAACGGGCGTTTCACCTTTTGCACTATAGATTTCAATTACAGAATGTTGTCTAATACGAACGAATCGGGTTGTGGTCCCGTGGCTAGTGTCTCGGACTCATGGTTTAAGTGATGGTCTTAGGTCGGGGGTTTGCGGCTGTTTGCCCACGTTGACTGGACGTCCATCGGGCAAAATTGGCCCGTACAGAGAGAAGACAGACGTAATCAATAATTTCTAGAGTAATAATATTTTGACTATTTATTCTTTATACGGCCTAAACCAAGCTAAGCGAATTCCAAGTTGTGTGACGATTTGACTAATCTACACATTCTGGACACTAAGCTGATTTCTAGAAGTATACTTAATCCAAATATACTGAAAGAGATAAGTTTATATGTTCCCAATTCTTATACTAGGGCGAAATCTCATGCACTGTTTTGCACATCCAGGAGCCATACAAATGCAAGCCAGAATTCACCAATTAATAGAACTATTCGCTTGCTAAATTATTAACTATTATCAATAAATAAATAAATTAATTATTAACCATAATTAATAATAAAAATAATGTGACCTCACTGGGGTTACCCGTACCGAGGACACTTAACAATATACTTTTTTATAATATTTTTACATTTGAGAATAAACAAAGAAGACTATCTTAATAAACAGAGATAATTAACAAAATTTTCAGACAGTTTTAAACACTACGTATTTATGTTTATAATTAATTTATGTACATCTATATTATTTACATTACAAAACGCACAACGAAAGAATGAACACCTAACATAAGCTCTACACTTGTGGAGCAGTTGATTCAATATTGGTTTGGGCGAATGAGACAATCTATTTTACTTCTACTTAGCTCCACTATCCATTTTTTAAAAGCCTTTTTGAACATTTTCTCGTTACTGATTGTTTTAATAGATAGTGGAAGTAGGTTATAGATTTTAATTGAATTCATTAACTTCTAACTTATATTTACAGTCTGAATTACGTAATGGGTTAAACAGCCCGTTAAGTAATGCAGACTACAATTTGTCAAATAAATAAATAAAAACAAAAGTCGCTCCTAGAAGATTTGTTAATAGCAGGTTTTGACTTCTGGTGACACGGTTGGGAACATGAAAAGAAATTGATTGCAACAGAGATGGGACATCACTTATTGTATTAAGTATTTTGAAAATGCATATAAGCTCCACCTGCGTTCCACGTTTTTCCAATATAGACAGATTGAGTGATTGATTACTTCTTTGCAATCCGAGTAACCATGCCACATCAAAATGACATGGTGGACTCGATATGGTCAATGAATTATTATACATTTTTTTCTGTATTTGCCACTGTTTCGATATACATGGCCAGACCGCGAATCTTCAGAGGAATATTCCTCGTGGTAAACTTTAAAAAAAATCTTAATCAAATTTTTCCAAAAAGTCATTTTTTAAAACAAAAAAAAAATCATGATCTCAAAATGCAGTAAATCCTTAATTTCTCGGACAAGCAGTCCCTCCACAAACCCCTCTCTTACCCAGCCGCTTCACTTGTTCGCGTCTGGTGTATATCGCTTCGTTGGTCAAATACGTTTTTATCTTAATTTTTTTGTTGAGTGGTAGGGGTTGCAGAAGGGATGCTAGTACCATAAATTAAAGATTTACTCCATTTTGAGATTATAAAAAAATATGTAAATATTAAATGACTATGGAAAAAAATTATGAGGATTTTTTTTAAACTTACAGTAAGGAATGTTCCTCTGAAGTTTCGCGGTCTGGCCCTGAAAAACCGTGTATATATATATATTTTTTTGTTTGTTATTAAGTGTTATGTATTTTGTTTTTATGATTCTTTTTTATAAAATTTTAAAGGCATAAGCCGAGGAATAAATAAATTTTAAATCCATAAATAACAACGCTGACAGCCGGTGTCTGTAACGAGATACCTAGAAATACGAACTAAATAGATACCTAGGTATACGAGTAATTCTCACACGAATGTTTGCATGTGTATCGGTATTTGTTATTTATTTATTTAAACGCCTTTTAGGCTTTTACATGTTTTACATACATATATACAAATAAAGACAGACATGTATTTTACAAAGAAGTAGAAAAAAATATATAAATGATTTTTAGGAGAAAAAGAAAAAGATCAAAAATATCATCTTTACATATTAGTATAAAAGTGGAAAGAACAGAAGTGCATGTTTAAATATGAAGACAGAAATGCATTTACACAAAGAAAGGAGCAAAAATAAAAATGAATTAAGAAGAGACAGAAAAATTAAAATTAAATAAAAAAAATATAAAAAAATCATTACGTATTAGTTGAAACTATATGAGGATACATAATAATACATACATGTATTGCAGTGGAGAACAGGAGTACTTTTTTGCGTATAAGTTGTATTAAAATAATCTTAAAATTAGAAGTTAGAAAAATACTTATTTAGAATACATATATATAAGTCAATAAACGGCAAACAATTGAAATCGACATAGTATTATTTAGGTATTACAATTTGAAGATAGTAAATTGATACACTGCCTTTTAAAATTCAAAAGTGTTATATTAAATATATCTACGTCATTTGCGTATTCATTTGCAAATGTATGAATTCTCCTTATTGGCGAGTGTGCACTGTAGTTTGTTGTAGATACATTTACATAGAATAGTTTATTAAATCGGGTAACCCGGCCCGGAACTCGCAAGTTAATCAGTTGTAACAGTTCGGAACAATCAAATATTGAATTTAATATTTTAAATAAAAATAACAAATCATTCAGTTTTCTTCTATTTTCTAATGTTTGTACATTTAAATATTTATTTAAGTTTGAGTAATTAATATCTTCAACTGAAATACCTAATTTAAAATTAACGAAACGTAAAAATTTATGTTGAACTCTTTCAATATTATTTATATGTACTTTATAATTTGGTGACCATATAACCGAGTTGTATTCAAGTTGGCTACGTACTGAAGCAGCATATAACATTTTCATTACATAGAATTCATTTCGAATTATTTGATAAATATAAGACACAATAACGTGTTTATTATGCGGTTAATAAGACACAATAACGTGTTTATTTATTATACGTCAATGTTTGTAACCCATTTTCATTGACGTCTCAATGTTGATACGCAATTTTGGAGCGAATTGTTTTTGCATGATCTGATTTCATCGTGGTTTACAAATTTTGTATTCCGTTTTCTCCCTTTTCTGATATTCTTGTACACTGCTAGGATTTCGAACATTTCGTCAATTTAAAACGTCATGTCTATTCAAATCCGATGTAAAACGAAGTCTTTCAGCTGGTAAACGCACAGAACGCACGAGAAAGCAACAATTCCTCAGTCTGGTCCGCAGTGGAGAGATTTCTCCTCAGTTTCTACCGCAGAATGGTATTTCTGCAGTCCGTTTCTTGTTTGAAAGCGCCCTCTTTACTTGCGTTTTCAATCATTTTTAAATACGTCCCAGTGGCGAAAAATGAACATCACAACAACCTTTCATCGCTGTACAATTTATTGTTTTATTTCGAAGGTTGGATTTTGACAGAAGGGTCAACCGGTGACCGCTTCCTCTCGCTTTGAAAACGAAACTTTCTAAAACTATTTTTCCATAATGAAATAAATTATGATAAATGAACGATCTAATCATGACATGTTTCCTTTTAATATTTTTAGAGAGTAAAGCGTTTGGTTTTACAAAATCGCGATATCTGCAACATACGCGTTGGTTACATCACGCAACACGAGTCACAGTACTTCAAACAAACGTATTCTCATATTTTCTTACTAGACATTAGTAAAGGAATGATTTTTTTACACTTCATACATATTTGTTATTGGCGGGTCTCCATCGTTTTGTTTTTTTTAATAAATTGTTTATTATGTGAACTAAGATCATTATAAAATCCAAAACGCTCAGTTGTATCTGCCGTCTTCGGACGTACGGTACGTATATAATATAGAAAAATAATTTTGAAAAATTGAAAAGTGGACGGCGAAAAAAATTCATTCTGATGTGCTTTTTTTAATAAAAAAATCACACAAAATCGGTTCAGTTTTGGGTTGCGAAAGACAGGACTACGAAACGGCGATTTTGTCGATTTTAGTTTGGTATAATCAGTCAGACGTGCAGTGTCTTTGGCGCGCAGTATCGGGGAGGCATCTGCAAGAGAGTGACAGAAAAACAATGTTCAAATACCTATTCATCAAAATTCTCTGCCACGCATATCCTCTTAATATGGAATGTTTTCCGAGCGTAGTTCTTTTAAAGGTGACACTAATTTTCCGCCGAGAATCGTAAAAAACAAATGTTAAATGAGTTTTCATTTCTAATTATATATACGCGTTATTGTTTTTGTATTCACTTTGAATTAATTTGCTACTTGGGTTATATATATTTATATGAATTTTAGAATGAATACGCGTCATAACTCATTTTCTATCGTCCTGTTTGCGGTGCGCATCCAGGCGACTGACCTATAAGTTAAATTTGACACACTGATCCATTGCGTAGATCTATACATGATATATTTGATTGGACATGGTTGCAAATTACTCCTATTTGTCAGCCAATTTAATTCCGATAAAGCTGCTGCTGATATAATAATTCTTCATTGTTTACGATTGCATAATATTTACACTTACTATTTTAAAACATACTGCTTAATCACTTTTTACAAATTAACTTTCCACGAGAAGCTACCACTTCCTTCTACTTTCGTGATATAAATTTGCTCACAAAAACATTTATTTTTCGTGTCAGGGCTGATAAAAGAGTAAAATTATGTGTGTGAAATTGAATCGGGATCCTAAAATTTTATTTTTGTATTTTTAAGGGCTACTCTCAGGTTCAAATTCTGAATAAGAAAATCAAATGGGGATACGTCCGCTTTGAATTGTGCGGTTGGTGCATTTGTCTACGGTGTTAAAGGTTTCGGGATCGATTCCTGGAAAGCCGACCTGAAATATTGATTTAAAAACACACATAATCTAGACTACGCTACCCCAACCATAAAACTCTACAAAAACAGACATAGAAGGCCTGAGAAAACTAAAAACACATCTAAATTTGTTGCAACAAAGAGAGAAAACATTTTGAGAAGGGATTTTGGAAGTCTAGGTATTTACGGGGCTTATGACCTGTCTGTCTGGTTTAAGTGCCCACTTTACACACTTTGTAACATTTACCATTCTGTCTGAGTTTTTTTTTTCAGTAAATATTACTTTCCATATCCGGTGTGAAAATGTCCATTTGAAGATTACCTAAAATACAACTAACTAACTAACTAACCATCACGCCATTTCCCCGGAGGGGTAGGCAGAGAGGATAGAACGCCACACCACTCTGTCCTGGCACACTTCCTTTGCTTCCTTCACATTCATACATCTTCTCATGCACGCACGTCGATTATTCCGACTTTTCACATGACCACTTTCAAGAATTTGTTGTACTTGATCATGCCATGTCTTTCTCGGCCTTCCTCGACTTCTACAGCCAGACACATTCGCATCGTAAATCTTTTTAGCCGTTCTTTCATCATTCATTCGCTCCACATGACCGAGCCATCGCAAAAGACCTTTCTTAATTTTGTCGATAATGCTTAACTCAGCCTTGCATTCTGCTCTAATTTCGACATTAAGGCACCTATCATACATTGTTTTTCCGCACATTCGCCCGAGGGATCGTATTTCAACAGCATTCAGTCTACTTTCGTCCCTTTTTTTCCAACTCCATGCTTCGCTTCCATACATTAGGGTTGGTACCAGCACTCCATTATGCAACTTACAACTTAAACATAAAAAAAAAAAAATGAAATATCAAGTCTTGTATCGTATGTAGACTAGTGTGACATCACAGCCACACAAGAGTTAATCAAATTAATTAAGCTTACTTTTATCACGCAACTAATTTTGTCCATTTCGACTAAACTCACTTAGCCGAGAATAGACACGGCCTTCCGTTAGAAATAACTAGGAATTTATTTCTCTTTTTAGCCAATACAACTTTCAAGTAATCTTTTACAGTACGCATTTTAGCGCTAGAAAGCGTACAAGAAAACTTGTCATTAGAGGTTTAAAGTCGTTTTTATACGTAAATAGCAATCAGTGCTAATCAACGCTTTGAAATATTTTCTATTTACTTTTGAAAAATGATTATTTTTCAAAAGAAACTCCCATTTTTACAGTATATTTTCTTTATTGCCGCGAAACTTTCACTGATGGACGTGCCCCCGTATTTTATTTTTTGATAAACTGTTAAATTAATTGATTCTGTATTTGATGTCTCGGTCCGGCGTCTAATGTAGCCACTCGTAGCTCTTAATTTACTCTTGTAGACGGGGGGTCAGTGTTAAATGAGCTCTTGACGTCACTGCGACCTGTGCAGATCTATTATTATCGTGACGGGTCCCCGTTCTATGGTTAAATCTCATCCTCCAAGCTCAATACCATAAAGTATCGGGCTTTTAGGTAGGAGGCGAGTGCTCTCACATCCTCAAGTTTGACCAGTGGTCCGCCGAAGATGCGGCTTCTTTTGTGGTATGAAGCATCACGTTTTTTCAAAACATCTGTAATAAGAAGGGTGTTTTTTTTTATTATTTATATCCCTACAGAGATGAGGTAGAATTTTTTCAAATTCAGGATTATGGATATTCGAACGTTTACAGGGCTTATGACCTGTCATTGGCTGTTAAGTGGCCACTTTAAGTAGGTACTACAACATTCCCCATTCCGCTTATTAGCGAATATCCTCTCGTTTCTCGTTTAGCAACATATATACAAAAATCAAAAATGTTACCTATGTGGATATATACCTACTATATACCTACTCTCCCTTGGGAGAAATCCAGATTTGTGTATGTACAAATTCACGTACCAAAATAATGTTGTAGAATGGTGTTTATTCAATCTGCAGTGCCCTGTAAGGGCTCTAGTGACAACCTTCACTCGGCTTCGGCTTCCACCAGGTTCCATCATCAGTTCCATCAGGTTGTAAGCAAAGCTTTGCAAGTAGCCCTTCAGTAGTTCATTCGCATGGTGCTAACCTGGAGCTTTTTTCCAGAGCACTATCCTGTGCTTCTGGGCCCATGACCTAAGTTCATTACGAGGAACACATTTCGGCTACTCACATCTCGCATAGTCCCGCGGCTAGTGTTGCGGACTCCCGGATCCGAGGTCCGAGGTTCAAACCCCACTATTTATTTATTCATTTATGTATTTCACAGTTTTAAAATGTACAGAGGTTCTTTGTTTCAGGTCCCGACTAGCTAGGAAATTATTGTGTTTAGGAAGGACCTTCTTTTTTACATGTGTTTTTTTTTATTTCATTAAATGATGCTCAATAAATTCAAAGAATAATAATTACATAAAAAAATCAATATAAATATAAATTAGAAAACATGCAGGTAATAAATAAAAATTGAATCATAAATATAAATTAGAAAATATACTATGAGAAGTTAAGAAATGATACATAATTATCATAAATTAGAAAACATACCGATAATATTGAAAATTGAAGCATAAATACAAATTATAAAATATAGCATTAGTACGAGTAATTAAGAAATTAAACATAAATATAAATTGGAAAACATACCTATAATAATAAAAATTGAAGCGTAAATTTGAAAATATACCGATAATAATTAAAAATTGAAAAACATATATGAATTATAGAATATACTATTTTCTGTACCCCAAATGTTTTGTTTTTCTTATTTGTTCTAATTTATTTTTTGCATTGCAATAGGTATATTTTAGTTACAAATACACAAAAAAACTATTATATTAACACAAAAAAAAACCCCCACAAAGGTATGGCCTGTGCGTGGGTATACGTTTTATTTTCAATAAAGGCTACTGGAAGAATACAATAGATATCAATAAGTTTAAAAATGAGTGGTGATATTAGAACACAATTTTTTGTCACTAAAAATGAGAAAATCATAGTAAAAGTATATTCTATTCGTTAAAAAAAGAAGGTAAAAATTTCAACAAAAATTTAAATCCAAATATATTCAAATAATTCATATCTATCATACTGTCCATATGAAATGTATTGAACAGTTTTTGAGCTATGAAAAATTAGTGTCTTTGCCCGAGTCTGGATTTACAATAAGGGGTTTCAAGTAAACTTTTCAATCTTTGACTAGATCTATTAAATTTTTTAGGAAATAAATGTTGGCGCATAAAAACATATTTTAGCCATTGCTAGCAATAGATTTCTCGTTTCAAAAGTTCAGCTTCCTGAAATAATTGGTTGGAGGGAAAAGTAAAATTTTTGTGAAGTATAATAATTGATTTCCTTTTTCTAATAGTGAGTTATTTACAACTCGTTGAAAATGGCCACCAAAATTGAAATATTTGGTAAATTATAAGAACGCTAATCTTCTTAAAAAAAAATAGTATTGTTCAGTGCGTTAGAATATTTCATAACTATATAGTTTATTATTTTTTTTTTATTTGAAAATTTATTTATAAACCCTTACGGATTATAACATTCATTTTACATAAAATAATATATACATTTTTCATTTATACTCTGTTGTTCAAAATAATATTTTTTACATCTTTTGTAAAGTTTGTCTAAGTCTTTTGTTTAGTTTTGTCTGGTAGTTTATTGTATAATTTCAGTCCCTGGTTCATTAGTCTTGATTGTCCTTGTCTTGTTTTAGAAAGTTGTATATGGTATTTGTCTGATATTCTCGTATTATGTCCATGTTGACTACAATTTTTTATTAGTTTTAGTTCTTCGTCTACAATTACATTAGTGGCTAATTTATGGATAAATTTTAATGATTCTAGTTGAAAGAGTTCAGTTATATTTAATTGCTTAGTTTGTTTAAAAAGTTCTCTAGTTGCAGTTAAATAGGGAAGGTCATATACTAACTTTAATATTTTATTTTGTTGTCTTTGTAGTCTGTTTATGTCATTTTGATATCCTGCTCCCCATAATAGTTGCGTATAACATATTTTAGTTTTTACATAGGCTTCATACATTAGAATTTTTTCCGTTTTTGGAACAAAGTTTTTGATTTTTAAAAAAAGACTCGATAATGTCGCCACTTTGCTAATTAAATTGTTGATATGAATTGTCCATGTTAATTGTCTGTCTATTGTTAGTCCTAAGTATTTAACATGTTCAATTTCAGTAAGTCGTTCATTATTTATGTAAGCATCTACTTTATGTCATTTTTTTCTAGTTTCAAAATGGATAATATTGCATTTTTTTTCATTAAGTGTAAGTAAGTTTGTGTTTGTCCATTTAGTCAACATAGTTAGGTCTTTGTTTATGTTAATGTGCCTGTCGGTGAACCGAGTAAACATAATTATTTCGTTTATGTTAGTAGGCACACTAGAATCATTATGAAAAGCTTTCTTTACGCACATATTAAACAGAAGTTAAAGATTTTAATGGACAGTACATGTTTATTTTTTTAGGAACGAAACAGTCTGTTATTAAAATAAACCAAATTATTCTAATATTATTAAGAAATATTTTTATCTATGAGTAATTCTGCGTTAACATTTTAAATGTTAAAATAATACACGTAGCACTAGACAAAATACCATATATTATTGTCGCCCTTCTTAAACCAACTATCTTTGTCACCTATGTATACCGCGTATACAGACTAGGAAATGAATGTACCTCTCATATCGACGTTTTTAACTCAAGTCTCTGTGAATTCAAATCATCTTTATAAATATTTTATGATATTTTATAACAACGATTAATTTGCAAAAGCTACTTATGCTAATGATCTGCTGTCAACTCGTTTAATGTTCATAATGTACCGACTTTTTTATATCTTTTAAATATATAAATGTGTATGTATATTTTTCTTTTTAAGCTTGTGCCGTATAATAAATAAATGATTACAAATCTGTTTGTATTTTTCCACATATTAAGAGGATATTCGAACATACACAACTAGTTTCGGATACACAGCACTATTCATTATCGCGTGAACTTATTATAATTGTAATAAACTCATAAATGTTTATCTTTATCTATTTGACATTGTTGTATAATACTAAAAACAAGTTTAAAAACTCGTTACGGGATCACTATGTTGACGAGCAGGTACATATTTCCATAGACTCAATCTGGATCATGTAAACTCTATGTGGGAAAAAAAATACATTTATCTTTTATACGGCACAAGTGCCTTTTACAATATAAAATATAACAATATAATGAGTTCAGTCAGGTATACAGAAATAAAAATCAATAGAAAAACATGGATGTATAACGAAAAAAATAAAAATAACAAGAAAAAATTTACATATAGTATGTCAGCATTCAAAAGATATAAAAGAGTCGGTATATTATGTATATAAAATAAGTTTACACTAGTTCGTTAGCATAAGTGGCTTTTGCAAATTGATTGTTAGTTATAGATTGTAAAGAACATCATAAAATATTTATACAGAGATGATTTGAATTCACAGACTCGTGTTAAAAATGTCAATAGAAGAGGTACATTCATTTTAATAAAATGCAGACATTATAGATGATACAATCTAATATATTTGATAAAAAGCGGTAATGCAACTACCTATAATGAATAAAATCAATTTCGTGGATGGTTCATTTGATCAAATAGCTTTTCAGAGAACTTCTATCAGTAAAGGCTGTGGAGTTTTCTTTTATTCAAATACTTTTCCTACTGTCACTTTACTCTCAACCTTTTGCAGTGATTTTCTTTTCTATTATTTTATTTTGTTTGAATAATAATAATAATAATAATAAATCTTTACTAACCGTAATATACAATGTCATACATTTTGTTTTTTCTCTGACCTGTACAACATTTTCCACTATTATATACTTTTTTTACTTTATAATTATAATTTCTCGTGTTTTTCTTAACAATAACTGGCATCTGATACGTACTAAACTATCGTCTTACTTCTTGTATTGATAAAAAATCGTTAAAAAAATATCAATCTTGATATGACATATATAATCGTGTATCTACACTGCGGTTGGTGTACAAATGCAGTACCCTATGCATCGTTAGGTGCGGAAAGGGAATGATGTGGACAAACAGTGAATTTATCGATTCAGTAGTAAGACTTTATTTCCAAATAATAATGGGATGATAAGCTATCTCACGATGTCAGTTTTGCACTGAAATATTGCGAAATCCGTTAGTTAACATAGAAAATAACAGATTTGTGTCGTTATTCCGGTTTGAGCATCGAACGGAATGATTAAAATAGTGTTAATGAAATATTTCTTAAAACCCGTTTACCCGGGGGCTAATATTCGTCTGGAGTGATTTATGCTACTCTACTACGTGCGACTTCCTTCTATGAAACTCTTCTGCGGGGCTATTTGACCGAAGTTGCAGTGTAAACGGATATCGCGATCAAAGTTTTACTGATACAACTTTAGTAAATCAGAAACTCATCCTCTTAGGCGGATATGTTTGCTATATTGTAGAAATATCGAAAGCTCTATTCTACTTTATTCGATGTATTGAGTTCTGAATCAGATAAACGTTTTTCTTTTATATTCGCTGTAAGATTTTAAACGCAGTTTCTCCATTGATAATACACAATAGGGCAAGGCGTCGTCCCTCGGTCCTATCTGAAGTTTTTCCTTCATAATTTCTAATACGTATTTTTTATGACGTCTTGTCATAGTTAAACTTTCTTATTAGTTGTGAGATTTCACACGGACCGTTCACGTAATGTAATGTATTTATTTTAAACAGTTGTACGATAAAATTTGAACACCTAGTTTATACCTTAACTAATAAACAATATATATACAAAAATAATTTTGAAAACAAAACAATGTTATAAAATCCAGACGCTTTCAGATCTGTCTACCTATGTGGATGTTTGTTTTTAAGAAAAATCATCGCCATCCCACGAAAGGATGCGATAGACGCAGCATCCCTAATCTCTTTTGGCGACTCATTAAACATCTTAAGTCATTTATGATACAGATTGTTTTCAGAAAATCTTATTTTGCATAGTAATGATAATCTACTTCTCCGATTTACCCAAATATTTCAATTTTGTTGGCCATTTTCAATGAGTTGTAAAAGCAGGACCACAAGCCGATTCAACCTGACATTATTGAATTTATAAAACGGACATAGGCTATTGTGACACAGTTTTTGCTACCATTCGTGTTTGCAATATTATGTTCATAAGGAGGAATGACGATATCTGACGAATATTCTCCATATAATTTGCCAAACACACGGTGAAATTAGAAGAGTTTAATTCAATGAAAATCGCGGTACACATATTGTTGTATCGCGATGTTTTTTTTGCGACAAAATTGAAAATTTTAGAACAGTAACGCGTTTATTGACAAAAAAACATTGCTTTTTTGTACGAGTGAAACTGATAGAAGACCCACGGTCTTTATAACTGTTTCGTGTGGGTATGTGAATGCTTTCAGTTTCAAATATCAAATGTTACGGATGTAAAAAACACAATATAACAATACAAGGTGCTCTATGATCTCGGTTAAAGCTATCGCGTTTTTTATTATTATTAATTATCCTTGTTTGTAAAATGATACGACTGTTCCTTTTGATTGTAATGATTGTAAATTATAATTGCTTCATAATAAATTGTTCAGGGCCAGAGCATTTTTGCATCAAGTAATAATTTATATTCGAAACTCATACCATTCTTCGACGTTACAATTATTTGTCACTGTCTAAAGAGCTTTTATATTTGATATCATCTTTACATGTGGTCGACCTTGCAGTCCAATTATTGTTTTCATTATTGTGCTGTCTATAATGTGTTCTCTCTATGCATTCAGCTTACTTTAACGATTCTAACTCAAACAATCCCACGGTGAACAATACCATTTGAAATATTTTTAAATTAAATATTGATAAATAATTGAAAATAGATAGAGAAGTTCATAATCACTCGTAAACGAGTGGAACGTATAAAAAAAAAAAGTTGAAAAGTATTTTCGATGTAAAGCCATTTACAGGACTTGCGTCTTGTCATTGGCTGTTTTAACCGATCAATTTAACACCGAGTAACATTTAGCATTCTGTCTATGTTTGATGGAAACATTGAAGAAACACAGATGTTCAAACAAAGTTTGTTATATTACCACTTAAGTTTTTGAGTGATTATTTTACAAACTGTATTTAAACTTTGATATTTTTGTATGTTGATTTATAGATGGTTAAACATACACAGGATGGTGAATGCATCACTGTGTGTAAAGCTAAATGAGCCAACGGCAGAACAGCCCTGTAACTATATAAATTTCTAGATTTTTATATTGCCCTCTCAAATACATTCTTCGTCATAATTCCCATCATTAATCTTACATTGTAAATCCACTGGGTATAATTGAACAGAGATGATGCTTCATAGAACGATACGTTCAAATTATCTAAATGGCTATTTTTTCTGTGGTACTGTTCGCGATATACTTCGCGATATACGTAGCTTTATTCTACACTATTTTGATCACTGGCCGATGCCTTTTAAAATGAATAATGCCAAAAACGGCCACTTCGAACGCCACATGTCGTATGTGATACATAATATGTCAACGGTATCCCATCATAGAAAAATCGTCCTTCAGAAAAAAATATCGAATTACTAGTTTCCAAATAGAGGATCTTCAAATAATATTTGTAATCTGCAAGCTTTTTTTAGTGCGGAAACGCGACTAGGTCAAAGACGTAAAATATTGTGTACTTTTTTGTATGGGTATTAAGCTGAGGTAATCGGCTAGTTTCATCGTTCACTGAGAACGGGCTGAGCGCTGGGCGCACTTTATAGATATTTTTTTTTGTAGGAAGAAATAAACGGTGATGGTAATTTATAATAAATAACAAATATTTGATTTATTTTCCCATAAGCATGGTTACTATAAAACATTATTATCGAAAGTCAAATATAATGGCAAGCTGTGCATAATCGCTTATTTGGACGATTCGCCCCTGGTACCTACCTAAGGTTAAATTAAAGTTGAAGACCTCAAAAATAAACAGTGAATTCAAATATTTATTGTTGATTTACTTTGAAACACTTTTATTTCCAGGATTTCCATCTTCCACAAAGATTTTAAAGTATTTGTTAAATATTTAGTCAGAATATCGAGAAAAAATATCGAATTAACGGGTTTCCGATATTTGAAATCGTAATATCGAAAAAATACCGGTATTAGAAATAAGGTCTGATAGTCATGCTCTAATCTAGAGTATACACATACAGGATGTTCTTTAAACCCTGTCACATCCGAAACCACGATGATCAGTATGGGCAAGAAGACATAATAGCATTTTTTAAAAATATTTAGAACAAAGAAAAAAAAAATACAAAATTTCATTTGCTTTTTTTGATGTTTTATTTTTTAAAATTTGATTCGTTCTAAAAAAATATTTTAATGTGCCAATATGTCTTCTTGCTCATACTGATCATCGTGGTTTCGGATGTGACAGGGTTTAAAGAACACCCTGTATTAATGCCAAAATTAGGCATTTCACTAAAAAGTATACTTTAACAATATATAATTATCTATATTTCTAGCGTTAAAATTGACAAAGTCACTACGGTTTGTTGGAATGTAAATTCTGAGAATTTAGTAAGTGTTTTTTTGTATGTGAATAATATTCAGAAAAAACATGTAAATTCGCGTTTTTAGTTTAAAGTTTAAACAAACAACAATAATTATTACCTACCCGTGTACCGACAAACAGGTGCCTTTTTTATTCGTGGTTTAATGGCAGTGTGACTATGTAAAGACAAGATTGTTATATTTGATAATCGTGATTATAAGGTTACAATGAGTAGTTAATGGGTAGCAATCGCATTCTTGATTATGTATACTGTCGATTGAATTATTTAATGCATCAATCTGACAGGAAATTATTCCAAGATTTATTATTACGCATTTTATTAGCATAAAATTGAGTATTTTTTTATTCTTTCATTTTTTTAATGTAAGGAATACCCCGCTAAGCCTCTATTTTAGAGGCTTGTCAGCAGGTGGGAAAACGGTATATGAAAGGAATTTATGAAAAATACACCACAACGCCCAGACCGATCGAGAAAAAAATATTGTTTTGATTTTTTTCTTGTAACTGGTGTGAATCGAACCCGCGACGCTAGTTTCACAGTTGGCCGTCTAACCAACTGCCCCACGACGCCTGCCAAATGATTTATAATTGCACATAGAAACCTTGGTTTTGTACTTCGTACATGTCAGGTATTTAAAGATATCGCGTGTATTAAAATGGTCTACTTTACTCATGTTCGCAGTTTGCTCGAGTATGCCTCTTCTGTTTGGTCTCCACAATATGTCACACATAAAGAAAAGTTTGAGAAAATTCAATGGACATTTCTTAGACATCTTAACTGGAGATGCAGGTATACCGATCTCAATTATATGTCTTCCTGCAAAAAACACCACTTGCTTACTTAAGAAGATCGCCGTCTACTGTTGGACATGGGGGTGCTTCATGACATACTCAGTGGACGCCTTGATAGTCCGGCTCTTATGTCAGAGTTATCATTAAATGTCCCCGGCTACCGCACCCGTCACACGTCGAGCTCTCTATTTCATGTGCCAGCAGTTCGTACGAACTATGCCCAGAACTCTCCACTTATACGTTTTGCTAGTGAATATAATTTGAACTTTCCCCTTATTGATCCATTTGATTGTAAAAAAATAACATTTAAAATGCGCGTCTTAAAACATACTTTTTTGTCTTATACTTAGTTTCAATAATAAAATTTTATTTTATTAAATTTTATCTCTATTTCTTAATATTTTATATATATTTATATTTTCGATACCTGACACCCTCTTTCCAATAAAACACCCACACACCCACCCTCTCACTCACTTACACTCACACAAACACACTAGTATGTATTGTACGTGTATTTAATGTATTTCTGTGGATATCTGTCATTGGTTTTATTCTCTGTATATGTTATTTGTTATATTTGTATTACATGTATTACTGTTGATATCCCCAATAAATAAAAAAAAAAAAAAAAAACCTTATTTTTACCTATGAAGTCTATTATGTGTCCCGGGTGATTAGGAAGTCCTGTCTGTAAATTTGAATCAGAACCCTGGACGAGTGCTTTTGATTTAATGGCTACTCTCAGGTAAAAATAATTCTAAATAAGGAAGTCGAGTGGAAATAAATCTTTGAGACTCCTTGCTCTTTATTTCGATTTGTCTGAAATAGTATCAAATCTTTTTTTTGTCTTTCGCTTATCGATAGTTCCTGGGCCACGATTGCAATGGGAAGTTAAGGACGTCATATTTTCACCGTGACGGTATAGTTGAATATAAATTATCCCGAGCGATTACGAAGATACACTACCGACCCCCCGTCTTCAAGTTTTGGGTAGGTACATCGGTATGTACCGACGGGTCTAGTACCTCACGGTACACATATCTACTCATTATATTTGACTTTTGAATTTTCTTCCACCGAACAGTTTTTGCTTTAGTTACAAATAATCACATTTTTAAATCGTTCTTAGGTGGCAATTTGTTTCTTATAATTCTATTTAAATTATAAGAGAGAAATTAGTAAATTTTGGAGTCGAATTAAATTCTGACATAACTGTCAGTTTTAAAAATGAACGGCTAGATAGAGAGATACTATGGCTAGATTCTGGCGCTATTCACATATAACAGCATCAGCCGTAAAAATGTTGCCACTATAAAAAAATAAATTTAGTTTTCATATTTATTCCTTCTATTTTTTTTAAATTCCTGAGTGTACATATCGAGATGTCAAAAGGGCCAGCTTTGTCCATACCTCGGTACATAAATACAGACAAAAGTTAAGCAAACCATCTTGGTAATTGTCAAAAGTCATATAAAAATCATGTTCAAGCTAGTATTTTTTTGCTTAAATTGGGATTTATTGGAGTTTATAATTGCTTTGAAGTAGCAGCTGTTTATCACAGAAGCCTATATAAGATATAAATGAGAACTATTTCAAATTAAAAAAAATTGTAAGGAATGCGGACTAAATTTTTGGGGTCATTCATTTGTTAGATTCGGCCATATGACATCGTGATGACAAATCGGCAGAACATTCTGAAGTAGATAGAGATAGTACAGAAGTTAAGTATACCGTATCGGTATGTACCGATGAAGATAGCCTTTATAATCGCGGCCCTGGAGGGTAGAGACGTTTCCGCGTCTTATATTTAAATATAAACCCATACAAAAGCGATCAAAGTTATATAATTGTGACTTAACTGTGTAAAATAATTATATATACTTGCTAAGGTATGCCTAATTTAAGTTTTGGGTATGTCGCTCGAGGCTAAAAACTTTTCAATAATTTTCACGGCCGCTAGAGTAATTGTTTCTTAAATGTTAATTATTCTTCTGCACTACCTGCTTGTTAGCATAGGTTATGTATTAGTTGTACATTTGCGTAACCAACCAGATCCACTTTTTAGTAAATACGAATTACATAATTGATGCTTTTAAAATTAACCTTTACGTCCATATCAGTACTCTATTATAGAAATAAAGAGCGGATTTTCAAACTTTATCACGTCAAACTTGAACCAAATACATTGAGTTATTTTTGTTCATTTTCTTTCTTTGTTTGTACAAGTATATCTCATATTTTCGTTGGGTGTTATTAAATCATATATAATTTTAAATAATTTAATAATTATTACGTTGAATTACATATCGTAAAACTCAACATCGATTTGATGCATGAAAAATATTATGCATCAGACAGAGAAAACATTTTGGGTAAAGAATATGGATGTTTAGACATTAACAGTTAATAGACGTTTATAAAGTTAATAGGTAAAATTAATTTGCTAGAATGTTTAAAAGACCTAAGCAGTGGAACACACATTTGAATTAGTGAAATTGCAACAGAGAGGGAAAACATTTTTGAGAAGAGACTATGGATTTCTAGACATTTACAGGGCTTCTGACCTGTCATTGGCTGGTTTAAGTGGCCATTTAAAACACTGTGTAACATTCACCATTCTGCATATGTTTAAACATCCACTTCCATGTTCCCTTTTCAAAAAGGTTTTCCCTCTTAGTTTAAGCAAATTTAGATATAAATAACTCTCTAGGGATAAAAACTAGCCTGTCCACAAACATTTCGATATACTCAAAATTTTAAGTAAAATTACTTTAAGCCTTTGTCCTGAACTCGGTCGATAAATATATTCCCTTCTCGAAAATTCTCTTGCAATAAATTTCAATCTTGATTACTCCCTACCCCTGGGTGTAATCCAGCCTTGTCTACGAATATTTAGTTAAGTTAGTTAAGGTAAGTTAAGTTTTTTTTATCTATTTTAATCAATTTTGATGTGTCCTGTTTTACAAATATACGCTTCAAGTAATCACCTCCTCGCGGATGTGTGTAGCGTAGGTATTTATGCATCCACATGTAATTACACGTAACACATAAAATATTTGCTTTTACTTATATTTTTATATATTTAAAACGTTTTCAAATTCCGGTATAATTACTTTACGAACATATCAATTTAATTTATGATAATTGATCGACTATACATACACCTGCATGTTTTGATTACGTTTAAATATAAATATTCGACTCGTAAAATTAAATCCGTCTCCAGAGAAAATAATAATAATACAGTTATATGTGTGAAATAGAATCAGAACCCCGGTGCTCAATCACAGATGTTTATCACGATGTTTATCTGTAGCTCAATCACAAATAACTATCGACGTGCTTAAAAACATGAGCGATCACAACGAACAATAATAAACATGGTTAAGTTATCGCAGTCATATGTCAACGCGTGTGTAATCTCTGAATAAACGCTCGTGTCGGTTTGTTTTTTGTTTTCCTCGTTATTACTGTTCACTGGCGAAAAATAAAAAAAGAATATGTTGCGATGGCAAAATAGTAAGGAGTATCTAATACAAAAAAGTGTTTTTTTTTTCTCGACATTTAGCTTAGAAAAAATAAGTGGTTAAAAACAAATTTGATTTATTTGTTTTAATATGATATAATAACTTATATTTAAATAAAAGTTAGAAATCAAAAATACTTTGTACACTTCCACTTATTTATTTGACCAATATTATTTTAATATATTATAACAATGGAATTCAAATCCCGTGAGTTAGTTTGACTAATTTATATATTTATTTATTTATTTCGACGGCTTACGCCTTTACGAAAAACAATTGTAATGAAACAAAACACAAGTATAGAAAATATAGATACATAAAATCAGCAGAAAATAAAGAAATAATAAAAGAAAATTAAATAAGAAATTACAATTTAGGTATGCAGCAAATTGACAATAAATAAAGAGTTTTAATATAAAAAGTATAGAAGTAACAGAGGCGATGTATCATAATATAAACAGTAAAACAAGTATAACACTTAGTACAATTTTATAATTTAGAAAAGAAGTGATTAAAAAGTAATGAATTTTAATTGTATAAAGATAAATTAAATAAATCTAAGTTTCCACGTTTGTTCACTAACATGTGGAGCCGTGGAATAGGTGAGTATTTAGCATAGTTTGAACAACGCAAATCAACAGCAAAATAAGTATTTTGTCTCGTCCCACGCTCTCACAAAAAATTCACACAATTTAAAAGTTCGGGACTGTCAAGAATATTATTTAATAATATGAAAAGCAGCACTAAATCTGAAATTTCCCTTCTATATTAATTACTTTTAACTGCTTCATTAAACATTTATAGTTAAGCTCTTCAATCGGAATGTTTCATTTGAAATTCATAAATCTTAAAATCATGTGTTGGACCTTCTCCATACAGTCTATATGGGTAACATAATGAGACCAAACTGAGAACCCATATTCTAACTGGCTTCTTACTCGTTTGAAAGCTATATATTATATTATTTAATATAAAGGATATTTTAATATTCATCATTCCCTTTCCGCACTTAATGGCGGATAGGGCACTGCATTGGCACACTAATAGCAGCGTTTCTTGATCATTTTTGTCAATTTGAAATTCATGAATCTTAAAAACTTGTGTTGGACCTTCTCCATACTGTTTATATGGGTAACATAATGAGGAAACCAAACTGAGGACCCAAATTCTAACTGACTTCCTTCTAGGGTCATGTTTAATATTTTGAATGCATCAACAGATCAATATCCTATTTATTCACAATAATTGGATAATACAGTAAAAAATATATCGTTTTACTGTAAAAAAGCACAGTACATGTATAAATTCTAAGTTTGTTCCGTCTTTACAGATGTTTTTAATTTTTATTACATAAAATTTAAATAGCAACGTTTACTTTCATCATTTTTCTTTTCATACATGCTTTTTCTGTCTACGTGGGTAATTATTTTTTTTCAGTCTCGTGAACTTCTCAACTTCAAATTGCATTCAGGAGGTGTAACTCTCTCATTAGGGTGAACGTCTGTCTACCTAAAGCTCTCATTAAATGTTAGCGTGTCCAACGGACAGATTAACACCCGCCATGTCGACTTCCGCGCTTTATTAACTACTAACAAACTACTTCCTGGGCACAAAAAGCCCCACTTTCAATTATTTATTTACGTTCATTTTTAAGGACGCGCACGATGTGAAAATTCAACAACGCGATACTGAACTATTAAACAGGCGTACACATTTTATTTTGCGATACAAAATTTTATTTTATTATCTGTCCAGGCGGATGAAGAATACAATTCTGACTGTGAAATAGAACCAGAACGCAAATTTTACGCAAATTAATTATTTAATCTGCTTCGCTCCCTACAAGAAACGAATCTCAATCTCTCTTTTCAATTTCCCGAATGAATTTCGTGTAGTGATTGTTATATTAAAATAATGGAGAAATATTTTCCATTTACAAGATTATTAAAAGAACCTTATTATTTATTACCTTTGTTAAAATAACCTTATTTTCTATTACCTCTATTAAAAAAAACCTTGTTACATAATGTATTTTCCCATTAAAAAGATTTTCCCGATCTAGAGATTTATGGTAATTAAACGTATTTTATGTTTTTTTTTTTTAATGTAGGTAGATCTAACTACGTATATATTTTTTAATCAACACACTTATTTCTTACAGTGTAATCGATTGATAGATAAAACCGAACAAGCTTTAAGTTTTGAAAGAATAAAAAAAAAATCTTACGAGCTGTAAAAAATAGAGCGTTAAATTATAGGCCAAAGTTTCTACAAAATGTATAAAAAAAATATTTTCAAATATTAATTAAATCGAACTACTTTGATAGTCGTCATTAGTCCATATGAATCAACCAATGATAAGAGAGTTGGGGAAGATTTCTGGTTTAATTACTGTCAACGGACCAATCGGCAGAACTGACCGAGAAAAAGCGGAAAAGAACTTGAGACGTCACACGCGGAGTAATTTCAGAAATACGAAACTTAAAAAATCATAGTGCTAATAATCTGATTCATACTTTAAAAATTGGCTTAGTTTAATGATCTATTATAAATAATTTTAAAAAAGTTTTCAGAATTCGTTTGGATTTTTTTTCAAATTTCACTGTGATAAATGACTTCAATTTTCTAATGATTATAAAGGCTTATCTGATAATTAACTTCTAACTTTTATTGTTGTGCGTGTATTAAGATAAATATAGCTGTTGGTTATCTAAGGAAAGAATAAAAAATTAGTTCCAGTTAGTATTTTAGATTTAATTGACGTTTGTGAATGTGGGTTGGCTGACATGAAATTAACGAATTTCCTCATTTTTATTCTGATTGGTAAATTGGTCTTTCTCTCGAATTATCAATTACATTCGTGTGCCGACGTGAAGTTATCCAATACTGAATAAGTGATATTCAGACTTGCGCAATGAATTTCGGTAATTTTAAAAGAAACTACCATGAACTAGAAAAAAAGCGTCTCAAAACTCGCGGTACAAGGGTTATAAAATTGCGCAATAAGTTACCCGAGGCATTACATTGGAAATAGAAAGGTTTATAAAAAATGCTGCGCATTTCGATTATCTGTTGCATGAAGATAATATGATCAGTCTTCTAAATTTTTCGCGACAGAAGAAAATTATTTTTGAGAAGGGAATATGGAAATCTAGACATTTACAGGGCTTACGACCTGTCATTGGCTGGTGTAAGTGGCCCTTCCATTTATTTATTTATATACGGCATTTCTGCCATTTACATATATGTGGTATAAAGAGTGCTTAGAAATAAAAATATTAAAAAAAAAAAAAAATCGAGTATGAAATATTAATATACTCGTACTGTACACATTATTAATTACTTGAAATACATACATATATTAAAGAAATTATACAATAACAAAATACATTAATCAATCAAATTATAACTATTCCAACCCAATCCTCTGAAGATGATTTGCTCTTTTTGATAAAAATATGTTGGTCACTTTATTTTTTAAGTTAGGCAGAGATAAACTAAATATATCAAAATGTGATGCATATTCATTCCCGGTATTCTGTAATCTAACAATAGGTGAGTTATATTGAGCTACCGTTCGAGAATTTTGACAATAAAATATTGTAGATGTTCTGCTTAATCTAGGTGGTACATAGAATGAAATCAATTTCAGTAGATCAGGGGTATCAAACATTGGTTTTATTATTTTATATAAAGTCATAAGATCGGTCGATGTTCTTCGTTCTTGAGCTTTGTGAAGTCAAAGCGCTGAAACCTGTACCATATTGGTGAGATTCATCCGGTTGAATCAATTCACCCACTAGGCAACGCCTGAAAACAATTTTTCAATTTTTATACTTCTTCTCATGCCAGTTAGTTAATCAACAGTGCCTGAGTATGTCCAAATGTTTGATAATACATGAGGCATTGTTATTGATCAGTCTTGTTTGGGTGCCAGTCCAAGGATAGTGAAATATTGCGGTGAATCACCCTTACAATAAACATTTCACGTTAACCCTGCCAGGAATCGAACCTGGAACCTCAACTGGACCTGGGAACTGTTAATAGTCTTTTGTAGCCTGATGATGCCGTGCTTCTTGCTAACACCAAAGAGGAACTGCAATTATTAGTAACAAAAATCTACGATGTATGCAAGGGAAGCGATTTGCTGATGAATGTCGATAAATCGAATGTGATGGTTTTTGAAAGAAATGAAAGTATGACTAAATGTGAAATCACTGTAAATGGAGTTATACTAAAACAGGTAGAGGAGTTTGTGTATCTGGGAAGTATGTTTACCAGGGATGGAATGACATTGAAAGGAGGGTGAGTGCTAGGAACACTTTGTTTGCCGCAAGAGGCAAAATTAGCAGTTCATAGTTGAGTCCTGGTTCCGACCCTGATGTATGAGAGCGAAGTTTGGACTTTTGAAAAACAGAGATGAAAGTAGACTGAATGCTGTCGAAATGTGATTTATCAGGCGAATGTGTGGTAAAACTATGTACGATAGATGCACAAATGCCGAGATTCGTACATTATGTAAAAGGCTGAGATAAGCATTATCGACAAAATCAAGAAGGGAGTTCTGCGTTGGTTTGAATATGTAGAGTGAATGGACAGCGAAAGAACGGCTAAAAATGTTTACAATGCGAATTTTAATGGATGCAGAAATTGAAGAAGACCGAGAAAGACATGGCATTACCAAATCCAACTAATGTAAATTAATAAGCCGTAAATAATAAGTATTTATAGACTTTTTATTTGTAATTCAATAAGTTTTGTTATAATTTCGTTTCATAATAACCTTTTTAAATACGATCATCCTATTGAAAACTATGCATTCGTAATTGAATAAAAATGCTTGACATAATAAGGAACGGAAAATCGCAGTATAATAAATCACAATATCTTAAAGATCTTTGAACTGTTTAGTGCAATATGAAATTAGCATAACAAAATGTCCTCTGACGATGTTCACCTACTCAATAATCACTAACGATCCTTGCTTTAATAGAGAACTTCCGTTCCTTCAGGCGGGTAAGCAATTGGAGGCTATTAGACCAATGATCGTCTTCATAACCTCCTTTGTCTTATGCTTTCCTGGTTGATCTTAGCAAAGGCTTTCTGTTGTTACGATAAAATTGACGGTATTCATGAAATATTTTAATGAAATAAGCAGGTATGAGATCGTAAGTGATAAATTAGTTGTTAGCCGATATAACATTATTTAAACATATATTGAAACGTTGTCTGTGTCTGAGAGAATGTAAAATACTGTTCTGTGTATGAAATAGAACCAGCATCGTGGACGAGTGATTTTCACTCCTGAAAAAGGAAATCAATAGGGTAAAGTTCGCCTCAAAGTATGGTGGTTGGTGCGTACGCTTTTCATGCTTGAAGTCCCAGGTTTGGTCCTCGGCGAGGTCGACCTGAAATGCATTTTAAAAAATCTGACATTATGTGCATCTCAATGTTACAAAGTATAATACAAATTAATTATATACCCAGGAGTTACTATGATTCAATTAAGTTATTCAGAAAAACAAAGAAACAAAGCCAGTTTAACATCTATTTAACTAAATATATCACAATAATATATAAACCAAAAAACTTTTCTAACATCTAATAAAATAAGTAAATAAAAACACTTTCCGGAATGGAGAAAGTGGTAAATCTAGGACTATGGGCAATGAGGTCGTTAAGTTAGGCAGTCAGTGTGAGTTCCAGAGAAAATTAATTACATTAAAATAATATCATTATAAGAACGTATGGTCTGATTGGCTGGGGAAGCTGCACTAAAACGACTATGGCTTCAGCAGCTATAGCTCAAAAATCAGTGTTAAGAGTTATATTAAAAAAAACATACCGATACCCGAGTGATTCGCTCTTCAAAGAATTTCAAGTGCTGGATATTCGTCAACAGTATATATTGAGGTCAGTAGCGGTCACACATCTCAACAGGGAAAAATACGCAAGGGTTTGTCATGTTCATAATACTAGACACTCCAATAAGGATCTGATTCTACAGAGAGGAGTCAATACTTTTTTAGCTCAAAGGCAGCAATATTATATAGGCCCGAGGGTATATAACCTTATCCCAGTTTCGTGGAAATGTGGTGGGATTGCCAGGCTGAGGAAGGTGTTGACTGCATTCTTAATCCATATTGGTCGGAGGGAGTCAGAATTTGTTGTCCGATGTAGAAGGACGTAAGCTGATTTCTTGTTTTACTAGTAATGACTTGGGACTTAGGATATAGAGATTTTGGTATTATTTATGTTTTCTCTGGATATTCATGTGTTTACCTTTAAGACTGAAAAAGCACACATTATGATAAAACTGTAAATACTTTTAAATATCATTAAAAATACATAATTTACTGCCTTAGAACGGGGAAGCTATCCTTAGTTAGGCAATTTAGATGAACCAACAGCAAAAATAAAAAATATGTATGCTTACTTTTACTACTAAATTAATTTGTTGTGTAAATAATTACTTGTAAATATTGCTGTAATAAATATGTAAAATAATTTAAAAAAATTAAAAAAAAAATTAATAAAAATAAAGAAATGTGTTGAAATAGAAAACAATGTTCTGGATTATATACTTTTTTCTTCTACCAAATAAACCCTTTTATTGTTTGATATATTTTGATTAATTTGTAAATACTTATTCATTATTCTTCATATCATCAGTACAGCTATCTACTTGTGTGATATTACCTCCATATTCGGCCAGTGATAGGTAACCGGCACCTTCTCTCTACCCGATATGGACCGATGAGATTTGAGTAAATTATTTTCGGTATGAGCTATACTTGTTAAGCGCAATAAAATCTTTTATGATAGTTTTCGTCAGAACTATAAAATCGGTCAAACAGTTAAATATATTATCTCAAATGAGATGCATGATAGGTCTCCTCTCTTGTATTTACTCGTAGAATACGATTGCATTATAAATTATATTGTAATGTGAGGTCATACCTGTCCAGGGGCTCTAACGAATCGTGAGAATAGCTTATTATTGGGTATGGTGGTAACATGAAAGTTAGCTCAACAAGTTGACTAAGGTAGATCGCCCATATTTAAAACTTCTGTTAATTCAATTACCATAGGTTAAAAGTAAAACCATAATTTCTTTTATTCAGGTTTCATCTCAAATAGACGTATAATTAAATAGACACGTTATAAGCGTGTAATATAATAAGATCCCACAAAAATATTTGCATGCATTCATTTACAATTTATTTATTTTTTAGGTCAACGCTAAAACTGAAATGAGCTTACTTTTTACTCTGTTTTTACTACGTTTTTTTCAAGTATGTTTTTTTAATTATATGATTTATTATATGAACCGGGTTGTAGTTCCGTGGTAGTATTGTGGACCCACGGACCAAAGGTCCCAGGTTCAAATCTCACTCTACTACAACTCGATTTCCATTTTTCCAGCTCAAGTTATTTACGACTTTCAGGAAATGGACTGAAAATTTTAATATTTGAGTAAATAATAAGAACTTTAGTATTTTTGCATATTTTTTTAATTGTATTTTTTACTATATTATTTGTTTTTAGTACGTATTTTACTGTTTTTTTTAATATTTTGTACCGTCTTTTATAATGTTTCTTACTATGCATTTTGTTTTTACTACATGTTTGACTGTGTTTTCAAATATGTTTTTTTACTATGTCTTTTACTACATTTTTGAACATGTTTTTTACCATGTATTGTTCTATGTTTTTCACTACATTTTTCACTATGTCTAGTATCTTTATTTTTTTTTCTATGTACCTACTGATTACTGTTTTTTTAATATATTTTTTAGCTTCTTAGAACGGAGTAAATAACCCTAGTTAGACACTCAAAGCAACTTTGTATAAATGTATAATTTTATTCGTATGATATGATAATAAATAAATAAAAACTTCGTAAGGTAATAAGATGCCTTATTATTATACATCAATGCGCATAGCAATTTAAATATTGTTTTTTATGGTTTAACATTTTTTCCTGGCCATTGATTAATTTATTTAATTGATTACAAACTTAAAAGTGAAACCATCACATCCAAATAAAGGGAATATGGTAGAAAATATAGTCCGATTTCATGCAACAAAAATAATATTGTGAAAAGTATTTTCCTTAACAGTTTTCCGGAGTAACCCCAGATCAGCCTTCCCTCTTTTCTTCTTTCAAACAAGAGAAAATAATTACAATAATTAAGTGTTCAAAAAAATAAAATATTAGATAGATACAGTTAGATCAAAGTTTAATGATTATTTTCAATTAGGGTTCTAGCATTTGCTTTAACTTTGTTTAAAGTGAGGAAATATATATCGATTTCAGTAAAAAACGGGTCGAAAATTGCAAGCGCAAACCAAAACAGTTCGTTACACGTTTGTTGTTAAACTTTAAACCAAACCAAAAATTTCGGAAGCCATTGTTCTATGCAATAGAGGTAAAGAGCTTCTCTAGTAAATTATTACTCTGAAAGAATATAAAATATAACACAGTGCGTAAAGTAATCATCTAACCAAGCCGATGTCATTTATTTCTACCGAAAATTATAAGATAATTAATAACAATTACTGCTCTATGTTAAGTAATATTTTCCATTTCATAAAAAATACGTTGCTTACAATTAGATGTAGTTTAATAAAATTTAATCGAATCTAAATTATACTAACCGTATTATGGAATATTCTCGTAAATCAGTTTAACCTTTTCATTCTTTACACTTTCCTAGAATTACGAGCAGCATATAATAGTCTAACGATTGCAACACACATATAAAACTGGAGGTTGTAAAGTATTATGTCGGTCTAAAGTATTTCTCCGAATATGAAAACAATAATCGTGTACATTATACCATAATATTGAACATTCAAAGTTATTCTTTGAATCAATCGCTTTGGCATTGGTAAAACTTTTTACTGAATCATACAATTTAAGGTTCCTATTGTATCCTGTACACAGTAATGTAAGCATTATTGTTTGCTGTTATATCTAAGTTTTTTTTTGCATCACAACAGGCCAGGAGGCTCATTTACAGTAGTGAATTACAGCACAGAACACCCAGACTTGTTAAAAATCACATCAAATTGTTGTGTTCTCACTGGGAATCGAACCCGGAACCCTCCGTGCGTGGTTCAAGGTTCAAGCATCTTAGCCATTACATCACGGAGGTCGCCACATTTTATAAGATATGTCAGATTTGACGACTACCATTACTACTGCCATCACGCCATTAGGCGGAGAGAATGGACCGCCTCACATGTCTATCTTGGCATACATTTCTAGCTTATTCCACATCCATACATCTTGTTATACATGTCCTTCGGTTCTGCCTGCTTTTAAAATGACCAGACTTAAGATTTTGGTTTATCTGATCATGCCACGTCTTCCTTGATCGTCGTCCTCGTCCCACGTTACCGTTCATTTTCGCTATATATACTTGTTTTACCATTATTTCGTCGTCCATTCGTTCTACATGACCAAACCTTCTCAGAGACTCTCTTAATCTTATCAATTATACCTGACTCATATTTACACTCGCCTGATTTCAACATGCGTAACCCTGTCATACATTGATTTCCCACTCATTCGTCTAAGAGATCGCATTTTAACCGCGATCACTCTGCTTTCATCCCTCTTCTGCCAGTTCCATGTTTCACTTTAATACATAAGTGTTGGGACTAAAACTCCGTTGTGCGCTGCCAGTTAAGCTTCGATTGACATATTTTTATAAGCAATTAAGTGCGCCGTTCATTTTGTTGCCCGCATTCACTCTCCTTTCAACATCTTTTTCTACTCTTCCATGTCTTGAAAACATGCTTCCCAGATACACATTCTACATAAGGCATAATGACTTCATATGTATTTTCTGAAGGGGATATGGAGGTACTACCTTAGAAAAACTAGTAAGTTTAAGAGAATTTACGTTTTTTACTTAATTATGTGGCTTCTTGTGTTCTAAAAAGGCCAATGTCAACATTTTGACAAAGTAATTTTATGGCTATTTTGTGACATAATAAACTGTTGGAGGAGTTTGAAACTAATTTCAATAAGAAAGCACTACCACATAATAATGTATGTGTATCTAATTTTTAAAATATGAGCATTTTTTAATCGACATCAACACTTTACAAAATGTTAGCAAAAAAAAATTTCCGCCATTGGCCCTTTTAGACCCAAGGCGCAGATTCATGAGGCAATGTTTATATTTAAAAAAATTATATCAAATAAGAACGACTGTACTTTTTAAATGTAATAATTTTTTTAAGAATAACTGTATTTTCAAAATCAATATGGATATTGTGTGTAAATGTTTTAAAAAAAAAATTTTTTTTACTAGATAGTATTTCATATTCCTTTATTATGTGTAAATGTTTTAAAAAAACCCGTGATATTTACTTTGTATAATTGATTTTAACACAAAAATAGTTACTGTTCTAAAGATGCCCATTAAAGGGTGAAATCGCCATTTAATAAATAAATAAGTGGAATATCGTATTATAATGTTTAAAATCACTTAATAATTTTTTCATAACTTTATATAAAATATTATTTAATATGGAAAATCACAAAGCGCTCCCTACCACCCCCTTTTCTGCATCCAGCGGTGCACATGGCACTGCATTAGTAAACCAACTGAAGCGTAGTTTGGTCACCTGTTACATGAAAGTAATCAGTCTTACGCTTAAGGCGCCAGTCCAGGAACATTGAAATGTTGCAGATCAAAATCCTTTAAAATCAATATTTCACGCCCACCTTACCAGAAATTGAAACCAGTACCTCGAGAATGATAAGCGAACGCGTCAACCACTACATAAAGAGGAGGACTTATCTCCCTTCGATTTCCTTAATCAGAAATTTTACCCGAGAGTAGCCAACGAGTCGAAGGTTCTATTTCACACACAGAACTGTGTGGAACTTCATCTGCCTGGACACAGACAAATCACAAAGCTAGTTCTAGTAATATTGTTTGCAAATTTTTTTTTGTACGAGAATGGATAAATGATTGTATTGAATAAATTCCAATTTTCTAGCGATGATAAGTGGAAAATAAACTTACTTTTTCCCATAGAATACCGTGAGAAATGCGCTAGCGTGAAACATTTACTTTCTGAGTATTATCCAATTTGTGTTAAATAAAAGTAACATACAAAAAGATATTGCGTTCGCTTCATTTGGGTAATCAGTCTTTATTTGCAGTCAGCTATGAGGTAGCTAGCTACCTAGGTATATTCATTAATTTTTCATTTTTTTCCACATAATAAACAATGATTAATAATAAAAATAATGTGACCTCACTGGGGTTACCCGTGCCGAGGACACTTAACAATATATTTAAAAAATATATTTTTACATGTGAGAATATACAAAGAAACTAAATACGAGTATACAGAGATAATAACAAAATGTTCGGACAGTTTAATACACTACGTATTTATGTTTATATTTCATTTATGAATACCTATCGTCGCAAAGGCTGTTTTAAGCTGTGAACTCAAAATTAGAGAGCGGATAAATTATCACGCCATTTCGCAGTAAACAAAATGCTGTACTCCATAGTCCTAACGCTCCACTATACCTTCGTGAAAAGTTTCAACGCCTATCAGTTCATGGCTTACGTCTTCGTTTACAATCTCAATGCACCCTCTTAATTCCCATCCATAATTCTTCTTTCTTTACATGTACATATACCGACCATGCGACTCGACTGTGGAATCATCTCCCGTCCACTATCAAATATGTTTCTACAGGATTGTTTAAATCGTGTCTGAAGAAAATACCACTTTAGTTCTTTAATTTCTCTTCTTTTCCTCTCTATTTATTCCGTTTTTTTATCATTGAAGCCTAGTATTGATTATGATTTATTTATATACACATATTGCTAGTTTTATTTTATTTTGTTCTTTTTCGAATCGTATTGAAACTAAAATAAATAGATACATAACATATTGAATGTTTGATAAGAGTTATTTTTTTTGTAAAATTAACGTTAGGTATATTTTTCAGTCTACACTCACTTAGAAGGTTGCAAAAATTCCTAACCATTAATACTAAATGCACCCTTGTACAAGCATTACTACTACCCATTCTAGATTACGCTGATGTTTCCATGACTGATTTAAGCTGTGAGCAACTCGATTAACTTGAACGACTTCAGAATACATGCATAAGGTACATTTTTGGCTTTGGAAATATGACCACATTTCTGATTATCGTAGGCAACTGAAATGGGTCAAAATTAGACAGCGGAGAGACTATCACTCCCTCTCTTCATTTTGTTCAATGTACTTCATAGTCTTAACGCTCCTATATACCTGCGTGATTGAATGAATTTCAACGCTTATCAGTTCATGGTTTACATCTTCGTTCTAATTCTCAAGGCACTCTCCTAAAACCCATCCACAATTCCTCTTTCTTCTCTAACTCATATAATGTCCATGCGGTTCGACTGTGGAATCATCTCCCATCCACCTTCAAAGATGTTACTACATTATCTCTGTTTAAATCACGTCTGAAGAAACATCTCCTTTCTCTTCCTTTATCTCTCCTCCTTTCCTTTTTCCCCTTTCCTCTTTTTTCCCTTTTCCCATTGAGTAATAGTTTTGATTTAAGGTAATTTATAAACAAATACGTTTATTTCTATTTTTATATATCTTTAGCTTTTTAATCTTTTTTTTCTATTGAATATGTTCTGAAACTTGAATTATAAAAATAAAACATTTATTTTATTGGTTGGTTGGAAGGAATTGCCATTTGGCAATAAGCCCGCCAATGCACAAATAACATTATGTACAAAAAGTTAAATAAATATACAGTTATAAGTACACCGTTATACAAACATTCGTATCACAATTTTATGTATGTTTTCATAATATAAAAATGATGCAATAGTATTTCAATTTTCTCGGTTATTCGTATTTTTTTCGCCTAGTATTAGTACAATGCGATATTGATTTCCCGCGCGACCTCTTTACATCCCTTTGCATTTAAATGCTCATCCCGTCCTCTTTTCTCGTGTTCTCCTGATAACTTCTCTTCTGGTATCTCCTCTCACCCCTTCTCCCCGTGTAGATGGTAGTTCTCCCATCCTTCCATCCTGTACCCTCTCCCCGGTACCCGGTTGCATTATTCAGGAAACTATTGTTCCAGTTTCCCCCGAGCTACTAGTTGTGATTCTAATGGTTTAAAACAAAGTTGTCGGGTATTCATGCGCGGCTGGCAATCCAAAAGGGAATATTGTTCGGGATGAGTTTTTAAAATTGTCTGTTGTGCCAAAATTAGGTCGTTTTATTTATCATTTTCTTTCATACATTTTCATAATGTGACATTCTTTTGAGCTATCGGACTATAAAAACGAAAACAAAGGTTTTCGCCGTATATACATTATACATTAAACGCCCATAGGACTTTTACAATACAAATTTGCTTATATAATACATTAAACATAATAAAGTTTATAAACAAAAATAGGTAGCAGTTATACGAGTAAAAGGCTAAAAAATTAAGTTGATAAAAACATGTTTAAGAAGTTATAGTAGAAGTAATTCAAAAGTTCGTAATTTACTTGTTACAATGTGTTATTTAATATATCTGAAAGACTAAAAAAAAATTTAAGAAACTAAAAGCATAAACACATATTTATATATACAAATATAGAAAAGTTTTTTTATTTCTATAATAATTTAGTAGCTAGCTTTAGTGACTAATTTAAACATTAATTTAACTGGTAACTTATTACATTGTACTTAATATAATTTTTGATTTAATTAAAGCAGGTGAAGTATTTAATATATCAAAAAGATGGTTAGACTTATTGGAATTTAAATCGAACTAACTGAGAGAACTGAGCATAATTTGTTTGGAATGATTTAGTATGGAAAGTACATCTAAGCCTGGTGATCTTAAAAGAAATTCTAAAATTTATTTCAATTACCAAGCATGGACAATCTATAACATTATTCACAATATTACATATCTGCGTTTTCATTCGATGTTACCTGAATATTATGTACGTTAGATTACAATTCCATTTATTTAGCAAACAGACAGCATAAAATCCAAGAATCTTCATATTATCTTCAGCAAACTGCTGCCCTTTTCAAAAGTGTGTTTTTAGAAATCTTGCGAGTTTGTTAGTTTTAAGGCGAAGCATTTTTTTCGTCAACTCTTCCTGATTTCCAATTAAACGGTAATCTACGAAATACTCAATGTTGTTTTCATTGCGTTTTGTTCGTTGAATCTCTTGGTTATGCACAATAGCAAAATTTTCCCAAGAATGAATTCGTTTTCATTTCTCGCAGCTGACTGCCCATCAGATGTGTCAGATATAAGGTGATATCTTCCACGATTCTTGTCGCAATGGGACCGTGAAGATACGAGTATAAATGAAGAGATGTGGCGATGCACGAACGCCATTCGTGTTGTGTATTGTGACAGTTGGAACATCAGTCCGATAGTTCTACACTTCTGATTACTTCAAGCGGGCAATGTTGGAAATGCAGATATTATAATATGTATCAGGTGCAAAATCTTCAAATTGCTCAAGTGATCAATCTTTTATTTAGTCACGAAACTGCGACGTAATAACAAACGCAATCGTCGGTAGTTTTGTACAATGCACAGGACACACTTATAAGAAAAAGTAAATGTGTAGATCGCTTGTGCGATTTCACACCTACATACCCTGGTAAATGGTAATTCAATATTATTCTATGTGCGTAAAGTTTTAAATGAGCGTGAAAGTTTAATTGCGTAAGTCGAGAATAATTTTGTGTGCTTTAAACAAATCTGGGTACCTATTTATTAGTCATACTAAGTCAATATTTTGTGAAGTCTCACGATCTCAGTTTTTACCGCTGCATTAAGGTTACCCACTGTGGTTTACCTATCTGTGTAAAAACAACGAATGAAAGGTAGTTACGGCTTTTATTGATATCGATGGAACGAATTACGAGCAAATGTAGTAGCAAACAAAAAAAACTGAAAATATTCATTATTTAATTCTGACTTTTATCCAGTCTGTCCGCTTGAAAAATTGAATAAAACAAATAAAATAATTGTATTTTTTTACGCCATGTTTTTTAGCATCTAGGTCCGACAGTACATGTATTGTAAAAAATATATTATTTTTTCATTTTATTTATGCACGTGCTGTGTTTATTTTTTATATGCATTAATCTGGCGTCTATTAGACATAATTATTTTGTAACAATTTCTCCAATCAACCAATAACTACACCGGCTCGGAAACGAGTATGGAGAAATTGATATGTTTCGTTTTTCAATGTCAGTTTTTAGATTAAAAATTCTTTCGGTGATAAAATCGAAAGTACCTACATTATTCGAATGCTGTAAAAATCATTTCACCTTCTTTTATTTTGCGTACCTACATTTAACTAATACATATTGTAAACCATAGAATTAAGAATAGTCCAGAAACCGCATACACACATCAAACAGAAGGCGGCTAAACTACTCATAAATGAGTAGGTTTACGTTTTGACCCATTAGTTTCTTTGTAGACGTCGCTTAGTACGCAACTCCTGATTTTAATTCAACTATGTCGTGTTGTGTCTATCTTAAAGAAACAGGATGGGATCACATTTCATGTGTAAGTAGCAAGTGTACGTAGCAAATGCATTACTTAAAAATTGAATTGTTTTTCTATCCGTCAGATTGTCAAAGAAAACAAAATGGACATTTCGTTAGTTTGCCAGGGTAGTAATTTTTTTTACCATGCTTTGCTCATCTAATGAGAGAAGTTATGAAAATTGGACCTCTGATTAAACAAAGCCGTGTAGGACATTTGACCGACATTATCTTTAAAACATCAAATATTATAAAAATATCCATTTTATGTAAAATAAAATTTGTTTTATGTTTTAAGTTTAAAGTTCACTAATTCAATTACTCTTATTAAATAACCCTTTACTTATCTACTCTGTTGTGTCAATCAATATTTCCGCGTGCACAATAAAATTTTAGAGAAATTTACAGATTGCTTTTTTTTACCTTACATTTGTGTTATAATTATATTTTTTTTCCATCGTGCAACATTACGCGGCGACATCACGAATGCGCGCGGCGTAAGTGAGGCATAGTGGGGGAATTATTGGACACAGTCCGATGTATTCAAATATGATTCTACGCTCTTTCTGGACTATTCTTAATTCTACTCGTATGTTGTAAAATTTTTTTTTTGCCTAAAACTGTTATGATTTTTCAAACACATTTAATTGTTTACTTTTATGTAGTACTTTACATATTTATTTATGTATATCTTTAAAGCATAATGTGATTCGATACTTTGAAAAAAAAAATTGTTATTTATTAGATAAGTACCTACATATTAATATGTTATACCACAAAACGCTTGAATTTTTAATTTTATACCTATTATGTAAAAGCCCTCTGTAGCTCAATCACAAATAACTATCGACGTGCTTAAAAACATGCTAAGCATTTGAGCGATCACAATGAACAATAATGAACATGCTTAAGTTATCGCAGTCATAAGCAAAGGCGTATGTAATCTCTAAGTCAACGCTCGTGTCGGTTTGTTTTTTGTTTTCCTCGTAAATAAATACAGTTCACTGGCGAAAAATCGGCGTTTACTATAAAAAAATAAAACAATATATTGCATTTGCAAAAATACTGCTTTTCTTGACATTTGGCTTGCTAACCGCCGGCTAAGCGCAATAAATAGCATAAACAATAATAAATAAATAAAAATAGCAGTTTTGGAATATTTTCCACATTTACACCGGTGAAATTCAAATATGTGATTGCGCAGCAGGATTATACGTCGCGAAACGTAAATATTTTGACATTTAATATTAGGTGTTCACGGATGTTGCATTGTGATCGCGAATACGATAAACAACCATTGTGAGAAATTGTTATCACGTCGATATTTATTTGTGATTGAGCTACTGGGCGGATACAATAAATAAATAATAATAATCAAATTAAGTCAACAATATTTGAGTTTGTCCAAATTTTTGTAGACAAGGACTGGATTCAACTCCCTGGGGAGCTGTTTATATTAACATATTACAACAGAGATGAAGATCATTTAAGAAAGGTAATATAGGAGTCTAGGCATCTACAGGGCTTATGACCTGTCAATGGCTGGTTTAAGTGGCCACTTTACACACTGTGTAACATTCACCATTCTGCCTATATTTGAACATCTATATTCCTTCAATTCTTTAATCTTTTGATGTTTGTTAAAGAGCTGAAACCTTCATTTATGCGGGTGAGATTCATCTAATTAAATTATTTCACCCACATACTAGGCAACGCCCGAAAAGGTTTCAGCTCTTTAACTTCACAAACATCAACAGATGAAAGAATTTAAGGAATATAGATGTTCAAATATAGGCAGAATGGTGAATGTTACACAGTGTGTAAAGTGGCCACTTAAACCAGCCATTGACAGGTCATAAGCCTTGTAGATGCCCAGACTTCTATATTACCTTCTCTTAAAATTTCTTCATCTCTTTTGTAATATGTTGATAATAATTATGTGTTTAAAACAAGTACAAGTAATTAGTACTTAGACGGAGTTATTGCTACAAGCAATATCTTCCAACCAACCAAAAAACAGACTGGTCAAAAGTGAACTTGGGCAAAAGCTTGTACTAAAAAACAAAATATAAATGAAAAGAACATGAAAAAATAATTAGTGAAAGATAACAGGTGTTATTCAATAGAAAAATAAGGCTTGCTCAAATAAACTTAAAGTAACTTGTTCTTCATCTCTGTTGTAATATGTTAATCAAATTAAGTGATGAAATGAGGAGAGTATTTAATTTTATGATATGTTTTTGTGTTCACACGTATAAGTTTTATTTCATAAAACCTCGTGTATCCGCATAAGGAATATTCTTATTGTGTTCTCGTTCCGGCGATGTACCCGTCGTGTAGCGTCGTATGTTTTATGCAATCATGTGATAGCCTATAATAAGTACGCGAGACAAATGTGTTGTATGGAAAATGAGGTATGCGAACAGAGCACTGAACGTGCAGCCAGTGAGAAGCAGACACAGAGTTGACACGGGCACAAGAAACAACTGATAAAACAATATCATCACCTGTTGTTTTCAGCGTACCCTGTACCATATCTACCGTCTTCATTTACTCAAACATTGCGCCGTATATCTAACCATCTCCAGTAGACGGCTTTTTGGTATTTAATTAGCTGTACCTACCAATAGACTGCGAATGTAGATGTAATGATCACATGTTCGCAAATACACTCCTGTATTGTTATACATAATTGCCTTTATCATATTCGTCATAAAGAAGTATGGTCCCCAATTATAAGTATTTGTGCCCTGACAGATTGTCAAAAATAATTTCATCTTAGACAACGTTTCACGCTCGTTTTTAAGGCTTATAATTAAAGGGTACTCGCAAAGGTTTCGTCGTCGTGCTTTCGTCCTAGTAAAGCACAGCCGAAATCGAGTGAGGGTCAAATCACTAGAGCCTTTGCTATAATTTTGAAATAGAGCAATCTCTTAATCTGTCTTCATTGGAGAGACGTAGAACTGAGATGGACCTTATATGCATTTTCAAAATAATTCATGCTATAAGTGACGTCCCATCTCTGTTGCAATCAATTTCTTTTCATGTTCCCAACCGTGTCACCAGAAGTCGAAATCTGCTATTTATTAAATCTTCTAAGAGCAACTTTGGTTTTTCTGCCACAATGTCCAGAATGTGTAGATTAGTCAATTCATCATACGACTTGGAATTTTTTGGGATAGATCTTCCGGCTTTTCGTAGATCTCTTCGCGACTAAACTGTGTGGGATGAAGTTTGATTGGCATGATTTAGCTCGAAGTCTTAGGTCTTTCGTTTTTATGAATATATTGTATACAATTATTATTTTGCCCTTGTTTGTCTTTGCTAAATAGTTTTATGTTCTTTTTGTTCAGTTTCTTGCATTTATGTTTCTGCATGTAACTGTTGTAATTGACCTAGGCCGTATATATAATAAATAAATAAATAATTAACCTTTTCGAAACTTTAAGATGTAGGTTCTGCAGTGGAGATGAGGAAACACCTATATACGCATTATTTGTGAGTGTGATGCTTTACATCATAAAAGAAAGCGCATCCTCGGGGGACCGCTGGTTAAATCTGAAGATGTTAAAGAGCTCGACCCCTACCTAATAGCCCGATAATTTACGGGTCTGTGCTTGAAGCGGAAGATTGATCAGAATGAAAACTTTCGCCTTTCACACAGTAGCCAGGCTCTTTAAAGACCTGGGCTTGGAGGGCGAGAACTATTCTCGGGGACCCGTCACAATAGATCTTCACAGGTCGCAGTGACGTCAGGAGCTTGTATATCACTGACCCCACCCTCAGGAATAAGGGTTATAATTTTAGTTCCGTCTCAAAATCATTACGTTTAGTTGAAGAAGTTCGTAAAAGGGAGTCTCATAGCACCTGCTATATTAAATACGAGTAATATCCGACAGACGTCTTAACAATTTACTACTTAAATGCAGTTTGAACGAGCATCGAACTTTGGCTGCAACGGTTCTCGTAGAATTTCATTTATTGCCGAATTGTATAATTTGAAAGGCGGGAATTGAAAAGGTTAAAGTAGACGTCTGTATTTGGGCGATTTCAATAAATCACTCATCGCACCAACAAATCTGACAGTTAACATTTGGTTAAATAGCAACAATGACCACTTTTATAAATCATCGCATCGTAATGATCAGTATTAAGAGAAAAGAAACGATCGACCTAAATACTAATATAATTCCTACTTTAATCTTTCTATAGCCCACGTAGAACGTATACTGCCATTTGTTGTATTTCAGCTTACACTGTCGAATTCGCACGCGGTCTGTGTTCAAAGTATGCGATGAACTTTTCTGTAATGGCAATTGCTGTGTATTACATCGTTCCTGTCTCCACTCTCCTCCGTACCGGAATACTGGAGCTTTTAGAAAGTGCGGGCTGCACAGGTCTGCATTTACGTATGTGGTTCGGGTAAATAATTATTTCGTCAGGCGTGTTCCAATAGCATTCTATCGTGTTTCTTGAATTAACTGTGTTTGCATAATTTCGTAGACCCGGAATGTTTTAAACGTGATCCAAGTGTATGACACACAAACCTATTCTTACTTGATAAATACCATTCGTCTGGATTACTAATGTAAATTAACGCCAATATTTACCTCGTCATTATGTGATAAAAACTGTTATCTCTTGGAATTTAAATTTTTAGATTTTAGACATATTTCCGTTTTAAGAAATATTCAGGGACGTACTGCGTTCACACTATCAAATATATTTAATTCACTGTCACTCTCAGAACTGCGTATGTTGCTATTTTCCAGTCAGTAGCTACCTATGGTATAGTGGGCTGGGGAGGTTGCGCGGTGTCTATTAAGAACCCCCTAATAAATGTACATAAATTAATTACAAACGAAGGTGCTAAATATAAGACAATTAAAAAAAAGAGTGACACATTTCTGGCCATGTAGTTACAAGAGGAGATCCCGGCAGAATGGTCGTACGAGTTTTTCCTGTAATTTGAATTATTTCATACCATAAACACGTACGGCTTTTGCTTGGAGAAGTTTCTCTTTTGTGGCCCCAAGAGTGTTCAATGTCCTGGATCAACATATTAAGTTCTCCGAAACGAAATATATTTTCAGGAGAAGTGTACAAATTTGGATTTTGTCTAAGAAAATAGATCATTGCAGGAGATTGCTGCGAGACATTGCATAAATTTATTTATAGTACTATTGAGCGTGTTGTGCAGATGTTTATTGAAATTTATGTTTATGTAATAATTTTTATTTTAAATATTATTTAATAATATGCATGCTTCCACTTTCTATTTTGTTGTATCCCTCAACTCAACACAGGGCTTTTGACCTCACAAAGTTAGGGATACGTCTTTTTTTAATGTATCTTTAAATTTTATTTTATTTTATTTTATTTTATTTTATTTTATTTTATTTTATTTTATTTTATTTTATTTTATTTTATTTTATTTTATTTTATTTTATTTTATTTTATTTTATTTTATTTTATTTTATTTTATTTTATTTTATTTTATTTTATTTTATTTTATTTTATTTTATTTTATTTTATTTTATTTTATTTTATTTTATTTTATTTGGAAAATCAACAGTTCTACATACATATTTTTAGTAAACAAACAGATATAGTGTATAAACTCAGAACTAATAACAGTTTTCCACATAGTATACAAAGTTAGTAAAGAAAATATATTACATATCAAATAAATACATACAATTTATACATATAAAAATGTTATTTTCATGTACTCAATAATCAAAGATTTTTAAAATATTTATTTTAAGAACATTAAGTTACTGTAAATTGGGCGGGATAAGGACAAACATGCTTGAAGAGAGGATAAGGAGGAGGGGGGAGATGTACATATTTATTATTATAATGTCTACTAAGTTACATAATACATTTTTAGTGTAAATTTTAAATCTGACAGAGTGATGTTTGTGTAATCTATATTTTTAAATTTTGTATTGCACATTGAAAAAGTCCTACGAAAAAAAGCATTTTTAACATACGATGTTTTACTTATTGGTACATAAAACAGGCGGTACCGTCTACAAATCCTGGCTGGCACATGTATTGTTATTAAACCAAGCAGCTCTGTACAGTCAACCATTCCTGTCATAATTTTGTAAAGCAGTAGTTGGTCCGCACACACTCTGCGGTATTGTAGAGAAATGATTCCATGGAAGGTGGAGGCAGTGAGAGTAGATACATAAGAAATACCGGTTTTGTATTTAAGGTACTTTATAAATTTGTTTTGAATATTTTCTATTCTACTTATATATATGGCATACTGGGGATTCCATATCTGAGAGGCGTATGAATAAATTAAATAAATTAATAAAAAATACAAATATGCAAGATGTTTTCATTCATATCATATTATTTCATTTGTTTAGTTTATGATAATAATCATAGTCTAATACCGTTTTTACAACACAATAATATTTACATTTATACTTATTCTAATACCGTATTTGCAAAACAATAATATTTACATTAAAGCTTATTTATAACATTTGCACTGTTGTTTTTAATATGTACATTAATTATTGTTTACTATGTTCTGAAAAAATTGTAGCTTTTTACTGATAAACGAAAGGTCGGGTGGTTTTTATATTGACTATGCATGTTTGTCTAAACTTGTTGCAACAGAGATGAAAACATTTTTGAGAAGGGAATATGGAAGTCTAGGCATTTACAGGGCTTATGACATGTCATTGGCTAGTTTAAGTGGCCACTTTACACACTATATAACATTCTAGTCCTATTTAAAATTCTCAACTTACTCTTTGGTGGGACTGAACTACAGAGCTCAATAAAATTAAATATCCCAACTGGAAACCTCGGACAAAACTTACTCTTTCATACCGATAACCATAGAACTAACTATGGTTTTCATTTCCCTGTTCCCAGAATTCTTAGGTCTGCCAGCAAAACATACCAGTCTTGATTTCTTTGATAACAAGTTGTCGTCTTTCATACGATCACTGAATCAAATTAAATTATAAACACCACTCTCCCGCTTCCACTCACCAAGTCTTCTAAATACCATTGGCTTTTTACTTTCCTTTATAATAATTTTCTATGCATAAATATGTCCTTAAAAATGCCCGTTGGGAGTATATATAAATAAATACAAATATAATAAAATATAAATTCACCATTTTTACTATGTTTAAACATCCAGATTTCCTCAACTTTTGATTTTTGTGAAGTAAAAAGTTGAAACTTTTATCATTCATCCTGCTGAAGCATTTCACCTACTAGGCAATACCTGAAAACAATTTTTATACTAGTTTGCAATAATATGTATATCAACAAATAGCTACATTATTTGAAAATAAGTCGGCGGTAAGGTGGGATGCCAGAAAGAATGAATTTGATTTTAATTCTTCAAATTTGTAAAATTTACTTGCTTTATCTGTGGTTAGTTTGGTTTGATTTTCATTCTGGTTTGTAGTAGGATTTAGATTAGTGAATAAAAACGATGCTACCATAGACTAAATAATTACCATAGACAATAGTAGAAAAACCGAGCTACTTTCAATCCCGAAAGAATCTATATCAACAATGTTTTGAGTATGTCCAAATGCTTGCAGACTGGCTGGATTTTCTCCCTAGGGAGTTGTTCACATTTAAATTTCCCTTCTCAAAAACGTTTTCCCTCTCTGTTGCAACAAATTTGAATATACAGGGGTTCTTCAAACCCTGTCACATCCGAAACCACGATGATCAGTATGACCAAGAAGACATATTGGAACATTAAAATTAATTTTGTGAACGAATAAAATTTACAAAAATAAAATATTAAAAAAAAACAATGGTTGCTTACTTCTGCACGGGAGAAGCGAGGAGAGTGGAGGAGGGAGTCTGATACACCGTCAAACACGTGGTCACACCCCCCTCGCTTCTCCCCTGCAGAAGTAAGGAACCATTTGTTTTTTTTTTAAATTTCTGCATTCTAAATATTGTTTTAAATATGCCAATATGTATATTATGTATCTTTTTTTGGCTGATACCGTGTATGTTGTATTTGATCCGACGTTTAAGCTACCATTGCAGTAGCCATCTTCCGGGAAAACTGTGTGTTTTATAGAGAAATGTATGTGTTTATGTACTAGTAATTTGTACCGTGTCACAGTCGGCAGTAGGCACATTTCTATTCGTTTTTGTCATATGTAGTGCTGGGAACCATGTTGAATTTAATTTAAGCCCGTCGTCTTTGTTTATATTATTTGGATGTCTGTGTATTTCAATTTCCTCTTTTATTATTCGTGCACTATAATTACTAGGTTTATGTAGAATTTTTGGTTCAAAGGCGAAAAAATGTCCTGTGTCTATAAAGTGTTCCGCTATTGCGGATTTGTCTGGGTGCCCAAGTTTACACGCTCTTTTGTGTTCGTCAATTCTCTTCTTTGCTGTGCGCCCTGTTTGTCCAATATACACTTTATCACATCCTTGGCAACTTAGTTTGTACATGGCTTCAGTTTCCAGAGGATTTTTATCTTTTGGGTTTACTAAATGGTCTTTTATTTTTCCCACAGTCCCAAACGTTGTTGCAATATTTTGTTTCTTCAGCACTTTGGCTATCCTGTCAGTTACATTCTGTACATATGGCAGGTATGCAGTCCCTCTGGTAATATCTTCTTACTTGTTCTTCTTTGTCCCTTGCGATTTATTTATGCCAATATGTCTTCTTGCCCATACTGATCATCGCGGTTTCGGATGTGACAGGGTTTAAAGAACTGTCAGGAAAATTCTTATTGATAAACGCAAACTCTTATTAATAAACGACGCAACTAATTTATAACCTAAATAATTTCTCTCTTACACCAAGTGAGCGTAGCCGCGGGTAAAAACTAGTAACAATATAATAGTTCCTTAGTTACTCTTCATGAGAATGAATGGACCTGCGAGGCTGCTAAGGTACTCCCGTACTCAGTCTGAGAATCGCTGTACTTAGGTTCGTGTAGCATATACTATTTTATTTTTACGGCGCGGACTCACCAGCGCCGAAGCCCATAGGGGAGGGTCAGTAAACTCAGTTTCACGATTCACAATAACCTAGTACGTATTATCTACATCGGTGCCTAACAAATGCCTTTTTTGAATTATCGTGTTTTGATTAACCCCGGAGCTTTGGTCTAATCTAACATCCATTATGATGCCAGCAGAACAAATCGATGCATGAATTTATTTACATTTGATATTTTTAATTGTCCGGATTCCGAAATCCATAGTGTATTTGAGTAAAACTTTATGGATTTCGGACCTAACCTTGTCGGTGCACAAATAAGAATTTAGCTCTGTTTATGAAATAGAATCAGAATCCCAGACGAGTGTTTTTTGACTCGATGCTACTCTCAGATAAAAATCCCGTAAAAGGAAATTGAGAGACAACTTTAAATGTATGCATTTATTACCCTGTTCATATATTATATTTACTTACATATTTTTTTTTTATAGTCTTTATTCAATAAAATACACACATTATTACAATACTAATACATTATAAAAAGAAAATAAAGTGTTAAAACATATTTTGTCCCAATAAACTATTAAATAATAGTTTGTCATCAGGTGCTCAGACATTAGTTTTTTTTTAAATTAAGAATCAAATAAAAGAGTACAGACATAAAACTGTATACATATGAAATAATGAACATATATTATTTTGTTTTCGATGCTTTGAAAATTTAAAATATTATTAAAAAGATAGAAAAGAAAAAACTCAACAAAACCAGATAGAATGGTTTAAAAAATATATTTTTTAAATTAGTGAAGTAGAGAAAAATAATACAATTAAAATTAAAGAATAGCCATTTACTTGAATATATTTCAAAATGTGGAAACATATGAAAAAATATGTATTATATTAATAGCGTGTGCTCATAAATGTAATCAAAACAAGATAAAAAATAAAACAAAGTAAATCGAAAATTTCAATTCATATCTACAGAATAAAAAAATTAAAAGTACCTATTAAAATTTAGATCTAAAAAAGGAAATAAAATTAGAAAGAAATAAAAGGAAATGTTAACCTAAGAAAATAACAAAAATGTATTCAACGAGAGACTAAAATACTGAGTTAAATAATGTTTTACAAAAATAATAAATCAGTATAGGACCGTTTGTCTACTAACCACTTTCGTAATAAAATCATCATTTTATTTTTATTATGACATGTTTTTGGGTCAAGTGGTAACATATTAAATATTTTTGGAACAATATAATTTAGTGTACGTTGTCGATATATATTTCAATTCCGCCTCGTTGTGTAGTGGTTGGCCCGTTCTCCTACTATTCTTGTGGTTTAAGGTTTGATTCCCGGCACGATAGTCGTAAAATATTTATTTTAAAGGTAATTTTACGCAGCAGTATTTCAACTATACCTTTATTGTAAAATATCGTCTTGATCGTAGAACAACGACGCATGTGATTTTCGCCAACTTTACATGAAAGCGTTTTAATTTTTTTGACACTTTATGTGTAAACTTGATAAGTTCAAAAATATATTCTTTGGTAGTTAAGTTACTAATGTTTATTGCATTGTTTTCAAAACTGGAAAATAGAGCCTTTATAAAACCTTTTTAATGTCAAGTATAAAAGAAAGTCAATGTCGCATTTTACGCACATCCGTCGTTGTTCAACGATTACGGCGATATAATCAAGATTTGCTGCATTTGGTGATCCGATGCGGTGCCCTATGTACCATCGGTTCGGATTCGGTATGAAAACGTGAAATTAAATTACTTGCGCAAAAGTTGAACAAACGTAAAACTTTTTTTTAAGAACCATTTACTTTTTAGATAGGTTTATGGTATAAAACACGAAATAATAATTCCAATGCGTAGTTAACACTGTAATCTTTAATATTTTGTTTTTCATTCCTAATCTGTTTTTTTCATTCCCAATTAGTTTAGAGAATTAGTTTTATCTAAATTGTTTCGAGAATTAGGTACCGTAATTCCCTTCTAAGTTTTTGTTACTCAGCGTGTACTACTTTGTTAATTTATGTCATTATCTATCCCTACGCGGACACTGTACACTTGTACAAATGCTGTATAATATTACTCCGTAGCTTCTGCTGATGGATGGTTAGGTACGACTCTTCATTCTTAACACTGGAGACTACCATGTCCCGTTAGCCGCCTCGAGCCATCTAGACCTATTCTTCAATATACAGTTAATAAAAATGGTTTTTCGATGTGGCTTTAGATATTATCAGAATGGGTTTTTTCAGTATCACCCACGAATAAGCTGACAATCCACTACATTAAACCCGACACGATGACATTAAGTCTTGTAATGTGACATTGGCAATTTACGAAGACAACATAATATTTTGATTGGTGCCGATTGCCATTTCAAAGCGTGTCAGTGATCGTGTATTAGGATAAACCCGCTATCTAATATCTCAATCAATTGCATAGTTATTTTGGATTTGATTGGTGATTTTAGCAAAAACTCTCATTAAAAGTTAGTCAGATAATGACTTAATAGATAAGGTAATAATGCAGCGCACAACCAATTAAGTAAAAAAGAAATATGCTGTGTAGAATAAATTTAAATAATCGTTTATTTTTGTTTTTTAAGTATTTTTTTCCAATTACACTAATATAGAAATCGAATTTATAGTCTTAATTATCAATATTTTCTGTGTTTTTTTCAGTAATTTTAAGCATTTTTCCGGCCTTTTCAGATTTTGTTTTCGTTTTGCTACAAAAAAAAAAATTATAGACTAGCGGACCCGACAGACGTTGTCCTGCCCGAACATTGGCTTGCCTGCCATTTGCTGGTTCAGCAAACGTTTTTTAGATATTCAAATTTTCGATAAACTATATACTAAGTGACATTTGACATTGAGTTTGACATTTCAATCTTTTCGTTTCGTCATTGTGTATTTGTAAATCGGTTTAGTTGTTTTAGGAGGAGTACTGTGACATCACACGGACAGAGGAATTATATACATAAAGAAGATAACCGGCCTAGCTAAGAAAATATTAGATCCTCAATTGTAAATAAAAACAGTAATTTGCCATGAACTAATTTTTTTATCAAAGTAATATCTAATCTTACTTAAATAAAAAAAATAAAAAGTACGGATATAGTTTTATTCCACTTTTATTTTTAAATTTTTACCTGTGACCGGGTTTCGTCATGACAGACATCGTCAGACTGGTGAGAGACTAAACAAATGTCTATGTTATATACAAGTGCAAGCGGGGGTTGTAAATCATGATCTTATGTAATTATGGAAATAAATGAGTTTAAATTCAAGTAATTTAAGTATAAAAATAATAACAATTGTATTAATTTAAGTTTTGTTTGAATGTATATAATAAAAACCGGTGAAAATTATGTAATTTCATGAAGTTTTATAATGAAAATGTATTTGAATTACATGTTTTTAAATTTTATTAAAACTCTAACAGGGGCCGCTGGTTGGTAGGTAATTAAAATGTAGTTTTACCAAGAAATGTCAGTAGAAAAACTCAACTTAATCAAATAATTAGAAAATCAATTAGGTATGTAGACTAACAACCTTACCCAAAAATTGTTACTTTACTTTTACCTACCTATATATATTTTTTTAATAATTAAAATATATTTCAGTTATATTTATATATGGTGGCATTTTTAAGCAAAAAATACTTCCCGAAATTACTGATTAAGAGAAGTAAATGCATGTAACTCTTTCAAAGTAGGTAACTATAAAAATTCCAGCACCTTTTTCGAAAAGTTGATATTTTTGGCCTTCCAAATCGGCTGGTAACTCGTTAAACCGCTTTGGTTCTTAAATTGTGGGTGTACTTGTAAGTTCCAATAGCGGTCCTTAACTTCGAAAGCTTTGAATGCCCTTTATTACATTTTTAACGTCAGTGGGGAATAATTTTGCCTAGGAACCAAATAATGTTAATATGAATATTAAATTACACAAATATTTTCATTGATTTTTTTAGTGTAGATACAATAAACCCAACCAAATACAAACCCTTGAAGCCAAACATAGCGACTTTAAGCATTACCCATAGCAGTCAGGTTGAATTGACCAAACCGTTTCGTTTTTTAATCAGTTTTATAATGTCGTTTAATCATCAGCGTGGCAATATATGAAGCTAAGTGTTGTCTCGTGCAAAAAAAAATCCCCATGTTATATACATTAGAAATAAATAATTATAGGAAAACTGTAACGCAATTTACAAAATCAAATAGTCACTTATGTTAGTTAGGTAAAATAATTTGTAATATCCAGTTAGTAATAATTTATTGTAATAACTTTTATAACAATCATCGAATTCAATTAAGCTAGCCAATTAAAAAAATATCTATTACATATATTTTTTTCTTCTTTATTTGTGCATGCTGTGTTCACATATATAATTAATGAACAATATATAAAATAACAATTTGTGATTATTTTACCAATTTCATATGCATTGTTTATTGTTTGTGAACCAAAAAAAAAACCACAATCTTCTCTACCCCCTCGAGAAGATTCAGAATAGCACCCCTGGCTAGTTATCAATAGATATTTCAATGGCGGTGTAGTAGTGAGCGCATTTGCCTACCATGCAAGAGGTCTCGGGTTCGATTCCCGACACGGTTGATATGAAATATTGATTTAAAACGGTGTTTTTATTTATTTATTTTATTAGGTAAACAAACAGTATGTACACAAATATTGCCAATTTCTTTGTATATTTGTGTAAGAAACTCATGCACACACCAAAAAAATTGTTTACACTTAATACAATAATTTAAGTTATGTTCAATATAATAAATGTAAAAGAAACGAAATGAAAAAATATGTATCTAATAATAATAATAAAGTAAAATATCTGCTTCTCTCAAAATTTCTATAATTTTTTACCTAAATTTACATACATTGTCACAAAAAATATCAGCCTCGGTAAATATATTGTTATATTGGTCGCATATTCTAGGTATTGTAGATTGTTTAAAATTGTTTGTTGACGCGTTTTCATTGTAAAAACAGAAGATTTTGTCTTGTCGGTCTAGATGGCACACGGAATGGAAGTCTTTCAAGTAGGTTTGGAGAATCAATTTTATCATTTATTAATTTGAATAAAAATAACTGGTCTAACATTATTCTTCGATTTTTAAGAGAGTTTATTCCGTATTACTGCATACTTTCAGCATGATTAAAAAAGTTAAGGTTTAACCAGTAGTCGACCTGTTTAAAAAAAATTGTGGGACCCTTTCTAGTCTATTAATACTTACATTATAGTAAGGTGACCAAATAGGAGTACAGTGTTTTTACATCAGTATATTTCATAGTCTCTGGACTGGTATCTGAAGCGTAAGACTGATCATCTTACCTTTATGTAACAAAAAATGACCAAGATACGCTGCGATTGGTGTACCAATGCAGTTCCCTGTGCAACATTAGGTGCGGAAAGGGAATGATGAAGTGATGATTTTAATAAGCCCAAGGGTTTTCTTCGACGTAATCCGGGTCTTAATTATTGTTTCAAAACTGCTAAGCATTTTTAGTATTCAGAGTTGAAATACCAAGCTTCATTCTTCTTGCCGTCGGAATGGTGTCGATTGCTCTTGTTACGTGATCTGGGTAGCCAACAGGAAGGCAACAGGTATTCGGTCCGATATCTGCCGCTTTACTTACAGCTGTACTACCTACAATACACAGTCATGGAGTGTTTCAATACTTGTAGCTGTCGGTAACTAACTGCCTGCCGTCTAGGTACTAGCTACTAGCTACCGTCCTCTTGTGATGCTATACATTATGTTATGTAGCTGCAGGAAATTACGTCTTTTGTCCGTGCCATCTTTGCCCGCAACAAAAACCCGATCTTTCCTGTTACGGAACGATTGTTTCAAAAACGACTTCTCGTGTTGCATTTTTCTTTTTTTTCAGCAAAAGCTGGCGAAGAAATTGCTTCCCTTTTCATCATAGCTGGCTTTAAGGCTGTTGTCGGGTAATACGCACGAAAAATGAGGAAATCATACGATTTTGCCGTTTTAAAACAATTTTTTTTTAAAATCGCCCAATAATAAAAAAAATAGGTAAAAACAAAGTACTTAAAAAAAACGGTCAAATTCAACTTGAAATACAAAAAAAAACTACGGTGTTTCAATGATTTATTCTACTCTATGTTAGTTCTCTAGATCGTCACCTTTTTGTTTTCAAAGCGTGAAATCTTATTTTTTAATCCTAGTTTGAGGGAAGTTCTGACGTATTTTAATCACAAATGTTTATGACTACCAACAGTACCAATAGATAATAAAAAAATACTAAAATAATGAAACAAAAAAAAGTTGTGAATGCTTGCAGGTCAAATTTTGGATAAATCTCAATAAAGTATAAAAATTTACGTATCTCCCAAACTATAAAACTTTAGCTAAGGAAAGTAAGGTCCAATAATTAGCAAATGACCTCCTCTATATGCGAATTAGCTATGGCGGGTTCAGTTCCAGTCACCTGTATAAAGCCTTCATTTAGATTTTTTGTTTTTATGATCGTTTCTACTAAAGTTTATGTTTATTGTTTTAATTACGGGTTCATATTGCGACTAAACTATCACATTAAAATTCCTATTGCAACTGAACTATCATCATCATCATTCCTTTTCCATACCCTGTAGTTCATAGGGCACTGCATTGGTACCCCAACGGCGGCGTACATGTTTTTTTTTTTACATAGAGCCAAGATGAACAATCTTACTCTTCAAGTGACCAAGTCTAGTATTATGGATTATTTAATTAATTTTCAATAAATATTTCATGTGAATCAAGTCGAGAATCGAATTCAAGACCTCTTGCCTTGTAGGCAAACGCGCTGACTAATAAGACCACGAGGTTTACTGTTTTAAATTGAGCCGGGTCGTGGTCCCGTGGTACTGTTGTGGACTCAAGGATCAAAAGTCCGAGCTTCAAATCCCATTTTACAACGCAATTCCCATTTTTTCAACACCAGCTATTTACGACTTTTAGGTAACAACAACAACAACAACAACAACAAACCCATTTCCACGTAAGATGATAGAACGCCACTTCACTCTATTTTTGCATTCAGATCTCGCTTCTTCTACATTCATACATCTTCTCATGCACGTGCGCCGATTATTCCGATTTTTGACATGTCCATCTTCAAGTATTTGTTGGAATTGGTCATGCCATGTCTTTCTCGGTCTACCTCTATTTCTGCATCCATCAACGTTCGCATTGTAAATATTCTTAGCCGTTCTTTCGCTGTCCATTCGTTCTACATGTCCAAACCAGCGTAGAGCTCCTTAATTGATTTTGTCGATAATGCTTGTCTCAGCCTTACATAAGGTACTAATCTCAACATTTGTGCATCTATCGTACATAGTTTTACCACACATTCGCCCGAAAGATCGCATTTCGACAGCATTCAGCCTACTTTCATCCCTGTTTTTCCAAGTCCATACTTCGCTCCCATACATCAGGGTCGGGACCAGGACTCCGTTGTGAACTGCTAATTTTGCCTCTTGTAAATAATAAGAACTGAAATATTTCTTTAAAAAATATGGGTTATAAATTTAAATTGCAAGTGACATGTATATTTTTGTGTTTAATGATTACATCATATTTGTTGTCTGTTATGCGAAACAAATGTATGTCATAATCAAGGCAAAATGTTACAGTGCCATCTCAGTAACATCTCTGTGGGAATTCTGAATATATTACCATTTAATTAATCGTGAATGATCTCGAAGCTTTAGAAGATTAATATATCCCTTGTATTCACAGATCAATCAATTGAATAACGTAAACTGACGCATCAATTTTATCCGTCACACGAGCTTTGTTCGTTATTAATATGTACATGCATGAGTGAATTATTAATATGCTTACAATGCGGGTATCGGCAATTTCACACCTTATCCACTTTCTCGGCCTTTTGTGTTAGCTACTTACACCGACTCTTTTGACATTCAATTGAACAAATTGGACAGCCTTTTACGCAATTATGCTCTTTTTCATTGTTTTCATCTTCTTCTTCATGGGGTGCCTTGTCAGGTCCCCCCGACGTCGGCGATCACTACAGCGAAAGCATCTCGGTCCCGCGCTACTCTTATATTCCGCAGCCAGGACAGCTGCTCATTGGATGCACGAGTAATTCAGAGGCAAAGATGACCAGAGCGGTTTCTCGTTGCCTTCTCTGGTGGATTTTTCTGTCGGGGTTACCTTCGCCTAGCTCAGGGATCAGTTTGTCAAGTGAGAAGAGCCGAATCGTCATGGAAACAGGATAACTAAGGAACCAGAGAGCCACATTTATGTCATATTTATTTATTTATTAACGGACATTGTCCATATATACAATTTATAAGGTTAAATATTACAATAAAAGAATAGTTTAAAACATTTTTTAAAAAAGAAAGAAGCATTGACAAACATAAGGGACATCGAGACAAAATCTAGACTATTTATTTAGTGCTCGTTTAAATCGTTGTAAACTTAAACCAAAAAAGTCCAGATCTTGTCTTGAGTTAACAATACGACAAAGACGGGTCATCGGAGAATTTAGGGCATAGTTTGTTCTATGCTGATCGATGAACAGTACTTCATTGTTTCTCAATCTACGAGTCGGAATATTGGATTTTACTTGTCCCAGTAATGATGGAACATCGATTATACCATATAGTATGCCGAACATATATATGGAGTCAATATTAGTTCTACGTTTTTGTAGACCAGAAATATTTAACATTGACTCTATTTCAGCATAAGAATAATTATCTCTCTCTAGTCTGAGCATCCACGCTATTTTTCGAAGCAAGCGATGTTGGACTGATTCAATGTGATTTATGCGATTGACATAGAATGGAGACCAGACCACGGAGGCATATTCTAGAAGAGGGCGAACAGTTGAGCAATAAAGAGTTTTGATTGTACGGATTATAACATATATGTTGAGGTGGATTTTTAGGGAAAAAAGTTAGAGATGTTTTATTTACATTTATTTATTATTTTAATATTCATTTTTTGTACATCAATTTTACGGTTAAGAATGCTTTAGAATTTATTTTTAAAAAATCATTTAACGGTGTCTATGCATCTCTTTTAAGGGCTTTACTATATCTGGCAAATAGCTACTTGTTTTTAATTGAATACATGATTGGAAATTTTCTTCCGTTGTTCTGTTTTTATGTTTATTTTTATTTGATTCATAGTTAGAAATGTTTGTTCGCATATATATGTAGAACCAAAGATTGTGAGAATACTAAAAGCTAGATTTTTTTAACGCATCATATGTGTCAGGCAAACTATTCCATGTATCAAATATTATTGATTCTGCTTTGGATATTTGTTTTATAGCTGTCCACTTGTGCTGAGAAATTAATTAGATTTCTCTCTTTCGAGTGTTGTTTTTTGAGTGTAGTCATCTGCGGACGGGCTAAAGAGTGGTTGAGAGTATGCCGTACTAAGTTATAGGGTTGTTTGAAATAAGGTGAAATTGGAGTTTATGTCCGAAGAGAGCGAAGAGCCGCAAGCGTCTAGACAAAGAGCCGCATGCGGCTCGCGAGCCGCTCCTGCCGACCTCTGGCCTAGCTGGTCGGTTCTGGTTTGGAGGCACCAGAAACTCGCCTTTCATCCTCTCGTTATCTGCTGTGATCGCACCGTTATGAGTGTGATCCCATTGCCCGGGGTTTGCGACGTGAGCGCTAACGAGTTGGACTAGTCAGTAGTGTTGCCGGTGGAATGACACTGGGCGTTAGCAGCATTTTATAAAATCACACCCTCCAGCAAGATGTGACTCACTGCGACTCTACTGACGGCTCGAACCCCAGGTATTTTTATACCCATCGGTGATTTTCAACCTTGACCTGTGAAGCTTTCGAATTCTAGTTAATATGAAGCCAAGAATTTCAATGTTTTGAAATAACTTAAAAATGCAGGGAAGTATAAGTTCCATACTCCACATACAAGCCCCCCGAGGATTCCGGGTCTCTGGGCAGCGAAGGGTACGGGCTTCTCTACCTCGCCTATTTGCACTATTTATTGAGATTTTTTAAAACACAATTTACGTACAAATACGCTGGCAAGAAAAAAACCGAGGGAGATCCCAAATTTATTAAATGCTTCTGGGACCCGGTTGTTTTTATTATTTATTATTATAGTAATAATTTTTGTGAGAATTTATCATATAAATATTTTTTTTAAATAAAAAAAAAAACATTCTTTTTTTAGGTTCGGGGCATTTATTTATTTATTTACGGGCTTATTCAGTCCATTCAACAATGGCAAACACATTTCCTAATAATACATACAGGTACAATTGAAATAAAATAAAATAAAAATTGAAGCTAGGACAAAAAAATTAAAAATAAATACTACCTCAAGACAAGATCTGGTCTATCTTAGAGATTGTTTTAATCTAAAAAGACTAATACCAAAAAAGTCCAGATCTTGTCTCGAGTTTACAATGCGACACATTAGGGACATACGTCATACGTAATAAATTATATTTTAATACGTGTTATGAAGTTCTAAAATTATAAGTAATTGGTACACTTCCATTTATTAATTTGGCCAATTTAGCGCTTTCACCGTCTAATGGCCATCTTCAGACCGACATTGCCACCTCTGCCCCCCCGTGTCGCCGGCCCTGTCCACACAGAGGTCTTGACGGTTTCGTAGGTTTATAGTAGTTACTGGTGGATTTTTATAAGCTGGCGCGTGCGGTATACTTACACATACGCATTGTGTAGTATCAGTGAACAAGCCCGTGGTATGACATCGCACGGCATACGCATTATGGAAATAATATCTGTCTCTCTCGCGCTCAGACGCGCTTATGAGCGTGACATAGACAACTATTGCTTTATTAGTTGCTAATTATATGGTAATACAATATACATAGGATGCTTCTGCTTTCGTCTGAGTTTAGCTGCGATTTTAATTGTAAAAATATAATATGTACGAGTATTAAGTTACGGATTAAAAACACTGGTTTATAAATATTTAGATATTTTCATTTAATCAAATCATGAATAGGTCGGTTATGTAGTGATGGCGCTTTCGCAAAACTTACACAAAAACCTTTTTAATGTACAGAATACTGATTTTAAAAATCTTGATGTTATATATTGTTAAATTAAATGTATTTAAAAATCTCTTTTGGATTAGAGCTAAAAAAACAATTACTTAAGAAAATGTCATATATTTACGAGTTTTTATTTAATATTTTGTGTTCATCATAATAATAATTAATAGAGTGAAATTAAAATGCACAGTACAAATTATTTCGGAGAAAATATGTATACACACTTATTGATAAACATTAAATCTTGTTATTTACATACTTAAAACAATCTACACAATTTCGCATTCTAGTTCATTCTAGTTCTAGAGTAATTGACTATAAAAAAACATTTTTTCAAATTTAAATTGTCCCTTGTCCTTGGAAGGATTATAATCAGTAAAGTGCAACATTTAAAAAAATGATTAAAAAAATATAAAATAATGAAACAAAGTATTTTAGTTAATTAATAGTACATTTTCTTAACCAACTTAACTTAATCCAACACCGAATTTTGAAAAAAGATAGCACATTTGGTTAAAATTTAATACAACATTTTTTTTATCAACATCCGTAGATTTAAAATGCGTTAGTGTGAGTTATCTGAACGCGCCAACTTAAGTTAAACCACCAGTACTCCGAATCGTATTTTATTTTATAGACTTTTGTTGTTGTTACATACGTTATTTATTAAATTACTTGTTCTAAAAAAGTTAATTTAGCGCGTGTAGGTGGGCTTTCTCCCTCAATTTATAGGCGTATCGGCTGCAATTTATTAATTTTATTTTATTTTTTCTCTTTCCAGACGGCGATGCAATTCTTGCGAGGAGAGCACGGAGCCGTGGGGCTGCGGCAGCTGGCTGGAGTACACCGTCATGGTGTCCCTGTCCATAGTGCTCCTGTTGGGGGCGCTGGCCTTGACCATCTTCTGGGTGCTGTACTACCGCGGGGGCTTCGCCTGGAGCGAGAACCCTGACCTGCAGTTCAACCTTCACCCGGTCGGCATGGTCACCGGCTTCGTCGTCTTTGGCGGCTTTGGTGAGACTTGAGACTATTTTATTTTTAATTTCAACAACTCGAAAGCATTCCCATATGTCTGTGAAATGAATATGTGGTTAAACCGTTGACGTATAATAAATAGTGTTTTTCGCAGTTGCAGAGTATTGGGGAAATATTTTTTTTTCCAATTTTAAATTAAAAAGGGTATATGAAATACTTTCGAATTAAAAAACTATTTTTTTACTACTTATTAGTAGCATAAGTTTTATTTTCTGCGAAAATCTGCGGCCACGCCTCTAATTTGTCACGATTTATATAAATTTTCAACTTTGTGACCGTTTAAATTTAAATAGAACATCGTCACAAATCTTGACGTCACAATTATCAAGGCCAAACATGTCGCATTTTTGTAAGGACTCGTTTTTTTATAATTTATTTTTTAAAGTTATGTATGAAAACATTTCTTCACAATGCTTATCCATATTGATTTTGAAAACACTATTAATTTTTCTAAATTCGTTTTATATATTTTTATCGGTATTCATAGTATGTGATATTTCCCTACTAAAGCGTTTTCTCACTACATACGGCGTGGCGGCATTATTTTTCACTGCGCCACGTCAGATCACGATGAAAGACCGTCACAAAATGAAGGCAATTACCCACGAATGAAATGTCATTTATCACACGCTAGCAAGGTGTATATTTGATTATACGTCATTGGGTAAAACTTTCGTCGGCACGAATGTCGAGATCCGTGCAGTATCTAAAGCTGCAGCTGGGACAAACATTATCGATAGCATCAAGAAAGGAGTGTTGCGTTTGAATTGGCATGTAGAGCTAGTGGACAGCGAAAAAACGGCCAAAGAGTTTAAATATGCGAATGTTGATGGATGCGGAAAACGAGGAAGACTGAAAAAGACATGGAATGACCAAATCCAACAAATATAAGGGTCAGTCAAAAACTTATGCCTCCTTTTTTTTCTACTTAAATTAAAGTCAGTTAAGTATTTTTTTTAAATTTGGAGCTATTCCTCAAACCTTCTTCTACAATCTACTGCAGTAGTAACTTTCTGCGTCAACTGGTGCCAGCACTGGAGTCACTTGCAAAATGACCGACATCGATGTTCGTATTAGACAGCTTTCTGTAATTGAATTCTTGAATGCAGAAGGTGAAACGCTTATTCACATTCACGAAAGACTCAAAAATGTGTACGGTGATGCAGCGGTGGATGTCAGCACTGTTAGACGATGGGTTCATCGCTGTAACGAAGCTGAAGGACAAACACCGTTGGCTGACGAAAAGCGGAGCGGCAGGCCGTTGACTGCAATGACTCCAAGCAACATTCAGCGAGTCGATGACATCATTCGTGGTGACCGCCGGATAACTACAGATGCATTGTGTCGCATTCTCTCCCTCGGTAAAGGCAGCGTGATGATGATTATTCGACAACTGGGGTACTCAAAAGTTTGTGCTTTTTACCACAATGGAATTACATGCTCGTGTTAAAGGATGGACCAAAACTCTGGAAATGGACGGAGATTATTTAAAAAAGTGAAATCGTCAATAGTGTGGTTTTTAACCTACGTAATTCTATGACAATTGAACGAAAAAAATAATAGGAGTCATTAGTTTTTGACTGACCCTCTTACTTGAAGATGGGCATGACAAAAGTTAGAATGATTGGCCATCGTGTATGAGTAGATGTATTTACTCGTATAAATAATTTATTTACCCAAATAACATGATGTAGAAGAAGCAAGGTCTAAATGCAAAGGCAGAGTTCTGTGGCGTTCTATCCTAACCAACAAAATATGCCATTTTTTATGCATAACAATAAGATACATTTATAATTTAATATAATAAGATAATTTTTATGTTTTTCTTATTATGTATTTTTGTATAATTTAATTTAGTACGTACTATTATTTGGCATATGATTTATTGCTCCTATTCCTTATATTTCTTACTATAATTGAGTGAATTTCTAGAAAACATAACTCAATTATCATTTCAATTATGCTTTTATATATATATATATTCTTTTTCTGTTGATTTAAATCATGCTCTTATTTTGTGTTCTTTTTTTTAAATACTACTATATTTTACTATTATTTTGTTGATTTTAATGATACCACTATTTTGTATATTTGATTATGTGTGATTCTTAATTTGTATAATTTATATTTTAAAAATTATTTCTGATTATCTTTTTTGCATTGTATTCATTGGAATTTGATTATTTATTACATTTACCTTTTTTTCTAGATTGTGATTCTATGTATTTGTATTGTTATTTATTGTGGCTTGACACGGGCATAGCCTAAAAAGCCTTAATAAGTTTAAAAACATTTAATTTTGTAATTTTGAATTAATAAATAAATAAAATAAATAAATACATATTATGTACATATTTAGATTTTTTTATTAAATTACTTTCTTGATTTGTTAAAAAATTATTCATAAAACATACAGTCATACATATTAAACATTAAAAACAAAAATTTTCAAATATATAAAGACTGAAATCAATGTATGACAGGGTAACGAATGATGAAATCAGGCGAGAGTGTAAATATGAGTCAAGTATAATTGGGTCTCTTAGATGGTTTGGTCAGGTAGAGCAAATGGACGACGAAAGAATGGTAAAACAAGTATATATGAAGAAAATAAACGGTAATGTGATACGAGGACGACCAAGGAACACGTGGCATGATCAAATAAACCAAAATTTTTCGGGTTGTGGTCCCGTGGCTAGTGTCTCGGACTCACAGACCAAAGGTCCGTGGTTCGAATCCCACTCTACCCCAACTTGATTCCATTTTCTAATAGTGAGTTATTTAAAACTCGTTGAGAATGGCCCTCAAAATTAAATATTTGGGTAAATCATAAGAACGCAAATATTTCTTTTTATAAAAAAAAAAAAAAAAAAAGTCTGATTATGTCAAAAGCAGACAGAACTGAAGGGCATGTATGACAAAATGTATGAATGTGGAAGAAGCTAGGAATGTATGCCAGGATAGACGCGTGTGGCGGTCCATTCTCTCTACCTATCCCTACGGAAAAATGGTGTGATGGTAGTAGTAGTAATTAAATAATAACTTTTCCAGCCATTATGCTGTACCGCATCTGCCGCTGCTGCAAGCGTCTGTACGTGAAGTTGCTTCACGCCGTGTTCCACGCCCTCACGGCCCCCTGTGTGGTGATCGGCTTCCTCGCCGTTCTGGACTACCACAACCTCAGCAAGCCGGCCATGCCCAACTTTTACTCCCTGCACAGCTGGATGGGACTTGTCACCCTTGGACTATTTGGCATACAGGTCAGTTTCAAACAACTGTAATAATCGTCACAGCACCTGAGCGATATTGATAGTACGAGTCCAATATTGTCGTTTTTGAGAAGTATGCAGAAATGTTCTTACTTGTCCTTAGAAAAAAGAAAAGTATCATCATTTATAATAAATAAAATATGTTTCCTATCCTCACAATAGGGTATTTTCACAAGCCAGGAATAACGTTAAAAATGTAATACATACATATTTAAAGTGGATTTTTCGATTCTAATGATACAATTGTCTTTGTATTCGAAATAAGTTTTTCTTTATAATATTCTGCTATAAAAACGAGTACATACAAAACGGCTCATTGGCGTCACATCTCTTTGATGTCACACGTCATGTCTGCCGAGTGCGCTTCTGTCAAACATTGCGCCCAACCATGGCGCGGTAACGTAATACGTGCCATTTGTCTTTGTATTTTACGTACAATTTACAAATTTTTTATTAAAAACCCGTGTTTTCTATCAAAATTACTTCTTGCGCAAATTTTGGGACACCTTTATATATTATAGATAGTGAAACTATTGAGAAAGTGGATGAAATGAGGTATTTTGGTATAATATTAGATTCGAAATTAACGTTGAATGCAAACTTTGAGCATGTATATAAGTAAAACCGTTTGATAATGTTTGTGAAGCTAAACAGCTGAAACCCTTATTTACCCGATTGAGATTCATCTGAATGAATTATTTCACCTACATACTAGGCAACGCCTGAAAACATTTTTCAATTTTTATACTTCTTGGACCAGGTGGATTTATCAACAATATTTTGAGTTTATCCAAATTTTTATAGACAAGGACTGGATTCAACTTCCTAGGGAGCTGTTGATATTATAACATATTACAACAGAGATGAAGAACAAACAAAACATAAAAAAATATGTTGTTTGTACTTTGGTGGAATAACTTTTACTGTCATTTCAAGTCTAATGGTCGAGCTTCACGATGTACTGGGCTGTAGTATTGCCTGATGTAAAAAGGCTAAGATAACACTATTTGTCCAGAAACAGCGAGAACTCATTTAAGTCCTTGTTAATACAATGGTTTAACCATTTTTAGGTTTATAATTTTATAACAATTTTTTTTTGTACTTTGATAACAGCTTTATGGTTTTAAAAATAGTTGGCAAGTTATCATGAAACAAAATAATGTACAAATATACCTATTTCTCTCAGTTGTTGGTCATTTTGGTATGTGACACCACAATAATATTTAAATACTATTATTTACAAAAAAAATTGTTTGCAGTTTATCATTGGACTATTCAGTTTCCTGGTTCTGCTGTGCTGCGCTGATGCCACTGCGACTTTCCGAGCTCGACTTATTCCGATCCACGCTGCTTTCGGTATTGCAACCTTCGTCCTGGGTGTAGCTACGTGCCTGTCAGGGCTTAACCAGAGAGCCATCTTTTCACTCGGGTGAGTTTACACCGCTTGAGAATTTCATTGCATTCATCACACAAAACGCATTGCTTTTCAGTCTGCCGATTGGAAGTTTATGAATGAGGTAGACCAAGCAGGCAAACTTAGTTTCTTTTATATTTATTCAACTTTTTGTACTTAATGTTATTTGTACATTGGCGCTCGCCGAGCCTTATTGCCAAATGGCTGTTAAAAAACTCACATATATTTTTGAACAATTTCAGTTAAAACAGCTCTTATATCTGTTAAAATATTTATACAAATAATATTGCAAAACGATAATTGGTATTCGTCATCATCACTGGCTCTACGGCCCGCCGTGAGCCTTAGCCTCTTCCAACGTTTGTCGCCATCTCCCTCTATCTTAGCATCTGCTCCTCCAGTCCCTAATGCCAATAGCATCTGCATCCCGCTGCACTCCATCCAGCCATCGGAGTTTGGGTCTATCAACGCTACATCTACCTTGGGGCTTTGTGTGATGAATCTTATCGGGCACTCTCTCTTCACTTATTCTTTATATGTGCCCTGCCCATTTGCAGCCTCCCTATTATAATAAATTGCCCTATATCAGGCTCATTGTAGAAATTGTAGACTTCTTCGTTGAATCATATTCTTCAAACTCGGTTTTTCTGCACAGCTCTGAATATCTATCTAAGTATTTTCCTCTCAAATGTGAGGAGAGATGTCTCATCTTTTTTACTCAATTCCCAGCATTCAGAGCCATGTGCGAGTATAGGGCTTAGTAGAGTTTTTGTATTACCGAATATAAATATGTAAATACAAAAACAAGTAATGTTATTGTTTTTAAATATTATTTTTCCTCTTTTGAACAATTTGTACACTGTTCCTTCAAACATTTTAAATTTTCACCCATGATAATATTTTTCTCTTAAAATAATCTTGTATTTTCTTTGTAGGGAAAAATATGCCACCTGGCAAGAAGAAGGAATTGTTATCAACGCCCTGGGAGCAACTCTGGTGGCTATTCTCATCCTCGTGATTGTGTCCGTCCGGCGCTACAACCGACAGCGCTGCCCTCAAGTGGCGAGTGATCCCAACGCCAGCTAGGTAGAAAGTCAACCCAGAGATCGCTACTAGGCGCCAATTTCATTCCATCACTTCATGTTGTAATATTTCTATATTTCGACCGTAAGAAATATACACAATTCAATAATTCAATCCTTTATTATTTATTGATATTCTAAGACATAAGTTCATGTAACATTTTCACTATTCTATATTTCCCATAAAGTGTCCGATATAACACTTTTTAAAAATAATGACACGGAAAGAACATTTTTCAACATGTTCGTTCTTTCTATAAAACATAAAACTAAAAAAAATAGTGTTTGTAGACTTGTTTTATTATCCGATTCGTGGAATGTTTACCAGTAAGGTCGAATCCCAAATTGTTTAAGCGAACATAATAATTTTGTTCCATGTAGCATTATAAATTATTTCACTTTACTTTTAAAATTCGAATTTGAAAAGTAAATCTCGATGTATGTAACTTGAAGCTTAAAAATGTAACAAAGATAACTCTTTTGATCAAATCTGTCATTTGTATTAATAAAAATATTAATGGATAAACCATTAATAATTTCTGCATTCTGTTTAGGGTACAAACGTGATCATGCCTAATTTATGGTCTATGATAGTTAATATTAAGAATAATTACTTTTATGTTCTATAAAATTTGCCAATGAACAAATTTTATCTCTGGTATTTTGTCAATAAAGTAAATGCAGTTTCAAATAAATGAATTTCGAAAGAAAACTCGAATGATGTCATCATTGGCAATAGTAATCTCGTACGGATTTTCATACAATTATTTATAAATAAGTATGTAAATTAATCATATGTTGTAGATAATAAAATGTATTTTTAGGTGCTTATGAAAGAGTTGACTGTATTTCTCGACAATGAATTATCACAGTGTGGAAGTAAAAAGGAACAATATTTTATCTTTTGATAATGTCTTAAATCCCTTGACTCGAAAAGTTCATAGAATGATTCATAATATTATACGCATTGTAAAGATCAGGAAAGGGTTATCTGACGAGCAGTCAAGGGACCAGTTTGTCACAACAACTATTCTCTAAAGTTTAACAGCTATATTTGTGGATGTATTAGAGATTTTTCTGACTTTAAAATATAATAAATTCTCATACCTTTAGGTAAGTGTAGCAAATGAATGAATAAATGGAACGAATGAATAATTATAATGTTTTAAACAGATAATTTACGGAGGCCAAGTAATTTTAAAAAGTGGATATTAAGAATAAATTCAGTTAAGGCACATTCCACCCGTACTGTAATGAAATCACAATCTCCCACAGTTTAGTTGTGTTCAAGTTTTGCCAAAGGTGATGTACGGAAGTGTTTAGAAATTTAAGAGAAAAATCAAGCGTAGGATTAGGTTAAACGAATAAGCTCAATCTATAAAAAATTTCGTATTCGGATTTTAAAACAGATATGTTGTAAAAGTAGACAAACTAGAAAACAGAATTGCATGATCAATTTTATATCCTATTTATTGATGTTAGTAACGTAGAAACTGTGAAATTAGGAACCCTTAACGCTTGAAGGGGTTAGGTTAAGGTACCGAGTGACACAGTGTTTGGTGTTTGCCGGAAAAGGGCATCGCTCATAATATAAGTATGTGGTTTTGTGACAGTGTTTCTATGTGGATTGCACAGTTGTCTGCTTACTGAAGAAATGGTGGTACCTTAACATGGAGACATCTTCGCCGTTTGATGTATATAATAATATTCACCATCATCCTTTCCCTTTTCCTTAATGCATGTTTGAATACATTATTTTGTGCAGTTGTGTTACAATGTTTACAAATTTACGTAAGTTTTATTATATAAGTATATCTATTTTAATTATAAATTACATGTTTAACTTTTTTGTTTTTAGCTTAAATTTTCATATATTATTCACTAAAAAGTGTAATTTGAAATGTTGCAAATTTTAACAAAGTGTTTCTTTGCATCTTTAACATTCGTCGAATCTTTTGAATGGTAATTTAACAACAAAAATATTAGCAAAATGACTTTGTTGTATAGTATTTTTTGTCACCATAAAAGTTTATAGAAAATTGCCCTATCCCCATAAATCATACATATTTTATTTTAAATATTATAAACATAGTTTTTATTAAAGTGAGTCTGATTCACAGATATAGTTGAAGTTTTTTATCTTAACTCTGACCAAGAATTTTGTTGTTGAAATTGAAATTATTTACAAACATAAAAATACACTGGGTCCAAGAAATTAAGTTTTATATGTTTTTTCTGGTATTTCTTGATAATGTTATAGATCTAAAAATAAAAATTTGATTATACAGACACAAGTTTAGTAATTTTTGTGTAAAATTTTGAATGCCGGTGCATTCAATTTTATTTTTTGATGAATCAAAATAAACTGAAAAAAAAAATCCAATATTTGCAATAATTTGTTTAGTAGAAAAGGCAGAATATTATTAACCTAATCAAACTGCTCAATTTAAAATGATCATTAGACTGATAAACTCAGTGGTTGAATGCTGTTTTTCTTCTCTATTGATGGAGAATTGAATATTTTTGTGTGATACATACCAGTTAAAGTTTTCTTTCAAAGGTGTCGTAAAAATACATTATTTTATTCAAATTAGTATGACCCAGAAGTTAAGTGTTGCCAATGGAATATGTAAATTATACAAAACTGATTTTAAAAAGTAATCGTTTTCAGTGTTCCTTCATGGTGACTAAGATTTGTACTGTAAATTAGCAAATAGTAACAATTTTTATAGATATTTTAATGATTCCATCTTCGCCATATTATTTATTATTTCTTACAAGCAATTTTACAAATATTTGTATTTAAAAATCTTACTCGTGGTTGAGTTATTGATATATTATCTATTTCAGTGTTTTTAGAATATGTTTTGCATTAAAGATACATTGGTGTAATATTTTATTGAATTGTGAATTTTATCACTGTTTTACAATTTTGAATATTTATACGGCATAAATAAATGAATAAAATAAAGTTGTGACTGTGAAAATCACTTTCTTTTATTTATCATAAAAATGTTGAGTGTAAAAAATACAAAACAGATACAAATGGATATTTTGAAAGAGATGAAAGGGTTATAAAAAATAATGTGCATCCAAAACCTTAAGTTAATAAGAGACAATAAGGAAGTTCAGTGCTATGGGAAATTGGTTTTAAAAAATATTTTCTTACATGTGGTAAAAATTAGAGCATTTAATTGTATGGCATACGAGTAGATTCATGAAAATGTAAAAAAAAAATGATTTTAATAAAAATTAACTTATTTGAACAACGTCACTAGTTCTTCTGCATCAACCAATGATAGAGTGTTGTGATAGATTTCCGGTTTACTTGTGATGTCACATGCGGAGTAATTACAAAACGTAATAAAATCATTGTGCTGATAATTCGATACACAAAAATAATATTTTGTTTTAGCTTATCGGTACCTGTAAGGCCAGGTATGAAGGTAACGTAAATTAGATATTGTTATAAATTAAATATTACAACCAGAATTATCTTCTTTAAAAAAAAAAAGAAAAACGATTCTATAAAAAAGGGTTTTAACTAAAATATTTTAATAATTTATTTTTTTAAAGTATTACCGAAGTCATAATTTTACGTAGAAATAAAAGAAAATGTCACAAAAATGTATGTGATTTAAAATGCTTGCATTTTTTTTCAAAAACAAAAAAATAAAATTTGGTTTCAGCCGCTTTCATGTTCAATTTATTATCTTTAAATTATTACAGAAAAATTAAGTTCAATACTTAGTGTTTATTGAGATCCCAGATACCTAAGTTTAGTCTTAATTTGAAATTGCGTAATCTGCCAATCTAAAAGTAATTATATTTCAGCAACATAAAACTTTTAAGTATACCTTTAAAAATTATTGTTTTTATCTAATTAACGTTTTTTGATTTTTTTTATTATTGCGCGATTAAAAAAAAAACGTTGTTTTAAAATGGCAAAATCGTATGATTTCCTCATTTTGCGTGCGTTTTACCAGACTACAGCCTTAAGTATGTATCTTATATTATTAAGGTAAGGTAAAAAACAATAAATATAAAAAAGGCATTGAAAATTCAATGTTATTGATGTTATTTTTTATTTTGCACCACAACAGGTCAGGAGGCCCAATTGCTTGAGAACAATCAAATTAAATATTTGTGTTCTCACTGGAAATCGAACCCGGAACCTTCCAAACGTGGGTCAAGTATTTTAGCCATTACACTACAGAGGTCGGTTGTGTGTTTTACTTTCAAATGTTATCTCCAACTGATAACTTATTTACAATTTCATTGGGATATGAGCCCATCCCTACATTTGGTGAATATTCATGGAGAACAAGATGTCTTACGTCTTCTATTTAAACTTAATTGCCAAGGTCTTTAATTTTTTCACGATGGAGAAACCTCTTTCGGGGGTTGCAGTGGACACCCCCGTGTCGGGGAGAGTGGCTAAAATCTTTGATAGTTTTTTTATCTAGCCAAAAGTTTGAATTTGACCCGAAAATTTAAAGTAGGTACCTATGGGGTTTTAAAAAATCATTTTATCTAGTGTAAACTACCCTTTGCTGGGGGAAGGGGGTTTGAACCTCCTTAACACATTGTTAGTGTGTACCTACCAAAGTATGGATGGTAATGCAATAAAAATCTATGTAGGTACCTATTCGAATTTGTTATATATTTCAGGTACCTTCATAGATATTTTAAAAGTTTTAACAATCATTCTTTCATATTATAAACGCCAGAACAAAACGATTATTTCGAAACTGTCGCTTAATAATAAGTAGAGCCAAATATTTTCATACTAAATTATTTAATACTTATATGAGAGTGATCATTACTGACCATGGCCCCTGTCCCAAAGAGGAGAAGAACATTTACACTTGCATCATGGTGTAGTAAAAAAAAAAATACCGTTGAGTATGATGAAGATTTAGAAGAGGTTTCGGATACAAAAGTTGAAAATAAAAAGTTGTCATACAGAGACTCGTTGAAAAGGGGTCCAACTACCTGCCCAGCGGGGCTGGTGCCTGTAGATAACTCCGATTTGAGGAAACTTGACAGGCTACTTTACACAAATCGTATGACAAAAAGTGGTCGCAGAAAAAAAGTTTCAAAAATTTCCCAATTTTCCCCATTTGGTGTCGTTAAATCAGGGGCACGTAAAATAGGTTATGCATTGGGTTTCTTTCGATACTATATTACGAGTCAGAAAAGAGAATGTCCAACAAGGTGAGAATGGTTTCTTATTTAAATGAACTAGAAAACTTTTATTTAATCATGTAATTTTAGTATCTTCATTTTTATTTTATGGAGGGGGGGGGACTCGGTGACTAGAATAAGTTCTTGCAGTTTTTGTTCGATATCTCTCGGATTTAACTCATATGGTACCCAATTTCCTTGCATTTGAATCATTCCTAATGCTTTTAAATTTTCGACAACAACTGTTGTGTGATCAACTCCCAATGATTCTGCAAGTTCATTTTTGTCGGATATGGGTCTTTATTGAGTAATGCTTCCAATTCTGCCAGAGCGTTGAACATCAAAGTCATTACATTCAATGCGTCGAAACCCATCTCTGCATGTTGTTTCCAACAGAGCATAGTCGACATAAGTCTCCATAAGAATTCTTTGTGCTTCAGCAGCAGATATTTTTTGAAAAAAGTAATGCAGTAAAATTCCCAGCAAATACTCTAGGAAAGGTAAAATTCCCCATATATAAATACTAATCACCTGATACATTCTTATGAATATTTGGAATATGAACACAGTCAACCTTACAGCAGTTACAACTGGTTACCACTGGTTACCACTCAGTTACAACTGGTTACCAATTTACATATTTTCAGACAAGACTGCGGTTTTTGTGACGATGGTACAGACTCTTGGTCTATTTTGAATTGGATCGAATTCACCCTCTTGGTGTCTCTGATCTTCTTCTCCCTTATATCAACACTACTTCTATGTTTCTTCTGGATTTTTCTATACCGCGAAGGTTTTGAGGGACCTGAAGCTAAATTGAACCTACATGCTGTCTTCATGATAACAGGTTTTGTGGTCTTTAGTGCAATTGGTAAGTGAATACTATAATAATAAAATTCGTTTTTAACTTATAATTAAAATGCAGTTCCACTAGGAAATGTCAGAAGAGAGACCTCAATCTGTGAATAAATGATTATAATTTAATTTAATCTATTTTTTTATTTTATATCTGGAATACATTCATTTGGTAAAATATTCATTGTGATTTTCATTTTATTCAAATGAACTCATTCTCTTGAATCCAATATGAATTTAACACATATTTCAAATACAGAGTCCTCAAAAAAGTATAAAAAATGTTTTTACTAGATGTAGTTTAGGCATGAATATATCCTAACTGATATCCTAAGAGGAGTTGACTCCTGAGCTACTTGAGTAGCTTAACATGATCACTTTGGAGATTGACATCTTTCACATCAGTAAAACTATGTTTGAGAAGCATGTACTCTTGCTTTTGGAGAGCATTATACCTTCATAATATCGAGCCAAAGTCTAAAATATTCCGTTTTCATTGTTATGTTATTTTGGCTTAATAAATTAATTAGGATTTGAATGACAATATTATATACCGTGCATACTCTTAAAAAATCAGATATTACTTTTAGAAAAATTAAAAACTTTTTTATAAAATTTATTATGTATTATGGTGAAATGGAGATTTCATGATTTGTTCGAAATATAGAAAGTTTAGCTGATAAGATTTTATTTTAGATCATCTCAAGAGTTTTAGAGAAGTCAATGTTACTATGTGAATAATATTATATACACACAATATTCTTATTACTCCTCTGGTTCATGTTTCAGGTCTAATGATTTTTCGTATTTTTCGTTGCTGCTCTGCAAAGGTTACGATAATAGTCCATGCAGTGATCCATGCTCTTTCGATAGTATTGATTGTGTTTGGTTCTATCAATGCCATAGAGTATAATAAGCTTATGAAATTTGATAAACGTGGCAAAATTATAACCCCATACGTTTACCATTTGTTTTCCCTACACAGCTTGTTAGGGGTCATCACCATGTTTTTATATTTTATGCAGGTTATGTATATTTATTTACTACCGATTCATTATTATCAAAAGTTACATTTATAAAGTTCTTTGCCAAAAAGAATAGATAATAATTATGGGTGCTAATCTCCTTAAGGTTTTTCTTTTAAATTTAGAAACACCCGTGACCTTGAAGAAACCAATCACAAAACAAGCCACTTATAATTTGGTGTTGCCAGCGTCAGTTGTAGTTCCAATTTTGAGTGTTTTTTGTTTTTATGGGCAGGTCCATAGAATTAAGAATAGTCCAGAAACCGCATACGCGCATCAAACAGAAGGCGACTAAGATACTCTTAAAAGAGTAGTTTTACGTTTTGACCCATTACTTTCTTTGTAGACGTCGCTTAGTATGCAACTTCCGATTTCAATTCAACTATGCCGAGTTGTGTCGTTTTAAAGTGTAGAAATACAGCTGGGATCTTAAAGAAACAGGATGGGATCACATTTCATGTATAAGTAGCAAATGCATGTGTAAGTAGCAAATGCATTACTCAAAAATTGTTTTTTTTTCCATCTGTCAGATTGTCAGAGAAAACAAAATGGACATTTTGTTAGTGTTGCCAGAGTAGTCAAATTTTTTATGCTACTTTGCTCATCTAATGAGAGAACTAATGAAAATTTGACTTCTCGGATAAACAATGCCGTGGTGGACATTTGACCGACGTTATCTTTAAAACCTCAAATATTATTTAACATGACAAAAATTAAATAAAATTTGTTATATTTTTTAAGTTTTTTTTTAAAGAGAAGAAATATTTGCGTTCTTATGATTTACCCAAATATTTAATTTTGAGGGCCATTTTCAACAAGTTGCAAATAACTCACTATTAGAAAATGGGAATCAAGTTGGGGTAGAGTGGGATTCGAACCACGGACCTTTGGTCCGTGAGTCCGAGACACTAGCCACAGGACTACAACCCGAGTTCCAAATTCATTAATTAAATTACTCTTATTAAATGACACTTTACTTATCTACTCTGTTGTGTCAATCAATGTTTCCGCGTGTACAATAAAATTTTAGAGAAATTGACAAATTGTTTTTTTTTTAAATATTATCTTACATTTATGTTATGATTATATTTTTCGCGATCTGGCAACATTACGCGGCGACTTCACACATGCGCGTGGTGAAAGTCTGGCCAAGTAGGGTTTTTTTTTTACACAGTCCGATGTATTCAAATATGATTTTACACTCCTGGACTATTCTTAATTCTTGGGCAGGTCCTATGAATTTTTAGAATGTGGAAAAAATAGACCTGATATAGGTACCTAAGTAATACAAATTATACAAAATTAAATATTTTTATACTAGTACATCTGAATTTATTTATTTTTCAGTATGTTTTCGAATTCCTTGGTTATGTATATATGTTCATTAGAAAGGAACAGTCAATTCGATTCCAAAAATATTTTATTCCAGTACACAGAGCCAATGGATGGGCAGTTTTTGTTTTGTCCATAGTAGTTTGTATCTCAGGATTGGACCAAAGAGCAATAATTTCACTCGAGTAAGTTAGACAAATTAAATATTAAGTTAACATTTCTCTTATTATTTTCATACACTTAAATCATATATTATGAGGGCTGGTGGTAACATGGCTTCGTTTGCATTGCTGATCAGGCCATTTGAGGTGTTTGTTTCATTTGCTACATCAATCAATAAGATCCTTATTTATTTGAATGGATAAGACCACTAAAGTCGTAGTGCTCGCATTTTAACTCTAAGATCCTATTAGTATGTATTCTGTTTTATAACAACATTTGCAACTTTATCATGAACTGAACATGAATGACTTCGTTTCTCAAACTAATCATTTTGCTTTTAGTTATTATTATGAAGAATTTCCCCAGGAAGGTATATTAATTAACAGCCTGGGAATAATATTGATAATCGTCACATTTTTCATAACCTACTTTTTAGGCAACAAAAAGTATGAAGTTTGTCGAAAAGAAATAAATTCATTTAATTTGGCATCTCGATTTCATAAAAGAGGGCTTTTCAATCAAGACCCAACAGTCAATTCATTTGGTGGTCAAAATACCGACTCATCTGCAGGTCAAACTGGAGCAACAGTGGTGAGTGGCCCAAGAAAGAGACAGACAAATAAGAAAGGTTTTTTTAAATCACAACTCAATGTGTGCCCTGTATAATATATTTTGTTCTATAAGTTTAAATGCAAATGTTTCAACCTTATTTCGTTTATAATACACATGAAAGGAATTTAGATAATATTTGTTTGTCTAAATAAATAATATGACAAACTGTTTTATGCATGTATTTTTAAAAAATAAACTGTTCAAGTGAGTTTTGTTTTTTATAATTTTAAATAATAAATTACTGCATTTTGCAATTGGTAGGTACTGCGTTAGTAATTTTGATTAAATTTGTTAATTATACCGCTTATTTTTTTTAAATTGGTGGATGAAGAACTGTGAAACAAGTGATATGTGCGAAATAGAACCAAAAGCTTTGTTGAGTGTTTTTGACTTAATGGCTACTTTCAGGTAAAAATCTTTCAAAATTCTGTCTTGTTGTCTAGTAGGCGCGTTCACCCACCATTATTCAAGTCCTGCGTTTGATTTCTTGCAGGCTGGACTTGAATGTGATTCCACACTGCAATCTTTTATATCCAATAAAAAATTAAAGTCAGATAATTTTTAGAACTAGAAATACACATATATGGAATCATTGAAACATAAATGATGATAAAAATGACGCTGCGCTTGCTAGATTTTAAGTATAAACGCTTGAAAATATTGAAAAATAAAATTTTAAAAAAATAAAAATATTATTGCCAAATATATATTATATTAGAGTTAAATTTCGTTAGAAATTGTGAAATTCCTTTAATTTTTGAGTCAACGGAGGTTCTTTTTAACCAACAAACCCCGTATTTACTGCATTTCTCCTTATCGTAAGTACTTCTTACCTGGTCTCGTCTAGATCAATGTACAGCGTATACAACATTTAATTAAAAAAGAAAACATCTGAACTGTCAAAGTTTTGGTAGACACCCAATTTCTTTTCAAATTTCAAGTTCAATATTGTTATTTATAAATATACTGTCAAATATCAGATACATCAGTAATAAACATTTACTGTATGTATATTTAAGTGTTCATGGATTTTATTTATTTCACCAAACCATAATATTCTATCAGCATGAGTGAAAATATCGGAAAGATTGGTAAGTTCATTTTTTCCCTTGAGATTAGTAATGATTTAAAAATTTATACAGACATTTTAAAACGTTTTCTTCGAATATTTTTCATTTGGATACGTATGTAAAATAGAGAAATTTCCACACTCTTATGACAAATCTTTCATCAAAATATATAGTAATATTACATTTTACCATGTTACATGTATTATGTTCAAAATACCTGTTTATTTTAGGATTGCAACTAACAGTAGGTTAATCCCACCATATTATTTTATTACATGTAGAGTTTTATTTTACAATAACCATAAATAATCACAAGGATATTTAAATACAATGATGTGTGTTGCAAAATTCAATGTCCTATTTATGTTTTCTTCTATTCATGACTTGTTTACTACACTATTGCAGAGAAGTTCTTCTAAGTTTAATTGAGTACATTGAATTATTTTTTGTGTTGTGTATTGTGAAAATGTGTTTGAAAATGTTTTTTTTTCTAGATGGACATGAAATGTTGAAAGCTATGTATAATTTCGAAGCAACGTTGGCAAAAACTTTAAGTTTCAATGAGGGAGATTACTTTATTCTGCACCAGAGCAATAACAAGCAAAGAAATTGGTGGCAAGTTGTGAACATTCAGGGACAGCTAGGCTTTGTACCTTCCAATTATGTTTCGCCTGTTAAGGTTGGTAAACTTTGTTGTTTTATTAAATTTCTTAGATTTTCCCGGCCATTCAGATGCTTAATGAGATTATTCTGGGTTATGCCATGTGTCATTCGCTCTCTCTTCCGAAGTTTCGTATGGTATTACAATGTCCATTATCTGGTTTGATGTTTTTTGCGTAGATATATATATATATATATATATATATCGTGGGGTAATTACTACAACTAGGTAACTTAAAAATCAGTATTTTTGAGTTACCCACTAAAAACACATATTTGTGCCTTCAAATCACCGTAAAATGATTTTAATGAATCACTTTCCTATTAGTAGCATTTGTGGAGGGAAATAAAAATGTATTAGTGTGTAACTCACAACAACAAAGGCGAATCGTCCATATAAACGATTATTATATTTGTCTATCGAAAAAAGTATTTTATAGTAATTTTATAAATGGTAAATTAAATTAAATAAATGTTTTTTATTAATTGTCATCACCGCTTATATATTTCTCCAAAATAAATATCGGCGCCCAACCTGTTCCCGGCGAACAAAGAAAATAGCAGATTACATCAGCTTATTTCTGCATACAAATATGTATACCGTATTTAAATTCTTAAAACCCTGCTGGTATTTTTCCTTCGTGAGTAAGCTTGCAGATTACAGATATTATTTAAAGATTGATTATTTGAAAAATAGTATTTCAAACACGATTCCCTAAGGCTTATTTTTATTTGATATTATACTGTTGACATAGGGCATGTGGCGCTCGACGTGGCCGTTTTTGGCATTACGCATTACTCATTACTAGAAGGACTCCGCGCGGTGCTTCGTGTTGACATTTCAATCATAATGAAAATAATACATACTGAATGTCATTGTGGTATTTTTTAATAAACTTTGTACAAATGTTGTATTGAAATAGTGTATATGTATATATACCGTGATGTTACTAATAGTGGTATTTGAGTTGATTTGATAGATCATTGGTAATAATTTTCTGTTCTCAACAGCTTAAGCAGAGAGATGATGTTCACAAAACCACACAAAAATAGCCATTTACATGTTACTTGTATGTACCTGTATTTAGGTACAAATTAAAGAATATATTTTCCAGATTACCTATAAAAAAATCACTGCTCGCCACCGACTCACAAATGCTGATTTCGAAGTTTCCTGGTTGTAGTAATTACCTTGCGATATATAACGTTATGTAGTACAGTGTTTCAGTCGTTACTTTATGCGGCGTGTTAATTTGAAATCTGTGTCTTTTCACAGTCTACGCTTTGATGTAATTCATTATCTGGGTTCTAAACTAGGTGCTAGGATGATTTTAATTGCATCCCATCATCTCTTTTTATATTGTTGGGATGTTTATAAATCTCGATCGCTTCTTTTACCATTGTTTGACGACTCTTCGGTCTCACTAAGATTTAGAAAGAGTAGAGTATTTTTGTATCTTCCCCCATGAATACTACAAATAAACAAGTTGTGAATTAAAATCATTAAAATACTGTTCAAATGCATCACGACTTGTCTATTTGTAGCATTCATGGAGGAAGATGCAAAGTTGTGTTTAAGTGGTTGACTAAAAAAACCCAATGAAAAGTTTTACCTAGTTAGGCAGACATTATGTATTCCAGAGAAATGTATTACATTTAAATAATATCACTATGAAGAATGTGTGGAAATAGAAAAAAAATACAGCAGGCTGTAAACTTTTTTCTTGTACCAAATAAACATTATTATCAATAATACTTTGAGAATGTCCAATTGTTAAGATATGTTAAAGTCCTTTTTTAACCTCAAACAAGAGATGGAAGAGTTGAAGTAGTAGAGGAGTTGAGTAAAGTGGCCATTTAAACCAGTCAATGGCAGGTCATATGCCCTGTAAATGCCTAGACTTCCATATTCCCCTCTCAAAAGTGTTTACCCTCATTGTTACAACAAATTAAGAAACATTATTATTATTATATGTTTTCTTCAGTTTAGCGAAACAACAGGAAGTAGCTTGTTTTTATCAGTGATTGTACACAATGATGTCATTTTGTGTATTGTACTACCAATCTGTATTCAATTGCGTGTAGGTGGAGCCATTATTCATGATGAAGTTCATTGAAGAGTGTGTGGCTCGGATGAATGACGGCACCCAACTGACTCCCGATAAACAAGAGCTGATTACTAAACTGAATGAGAAGAGACACCAAGCTGAAATATCTCTCAAGGTAACAACTCTGCCATTCATTATGTAATATTAATGTAGGTTGATGAATTTCAATATAAAAATTTATTCCTAGGAGTATAGGGATTAGAAGAACAAGGATTATAACCTGTAATGAGGAACTTCAGCCATACAGAAAATTGGATACAAAAATGTTTTCTTGTGCGCGGTAAAAATTAGAGCATTAAATTGTACTGCAAATTTTCTTGAAACTATAAAAAGACAAAATATATTTTAATAAAACCAAACTACTTTGAACGACGTCACTAGTTCATATGAATAAACCAATGATAAGAGAGCTGTGAAAGATATCCGGTTTACTTACCGTCAACGGACCAATCGGCAGAACTGACCAAGAATAAGCGGAAGACAACCTTTGACGTCTCATGCGGAGTAATTTCAAAAATACAAAACTTTAAAAAATTCATACCGCTGATAATGCGATATGTAAAAATAAAAGATATTTTTTTTGGCTTAGTTTAATAGTCTTAACAAATAAAAATATTTTTAAAAAAAAATCTGAACTTCCTCATTGGCTGGTTTAAGTGGTTACAAATTGTTATCTTTAAATTTTGATGAACTGCTGTGGCTAGACGGTTGCTGAATTTCATGAGTGGTTGTTATTTAAGGTAATAATATGTTAAGATTTTTTTTGAAAAGTCGAAAACCCTTTTTCCCCATCTCCTGGAAGTTTAAAAAAAAAAACAACTACAACAGAATTCTGGGCAAATAACTACTCATAAATTGTACCTTTGAAGTAAATTTATTACATATCATTTTGCTTATAAAAGAAAACTAGAGTGTTTTTAGAGAATTTTACTCATACAATCTGTGTCAGTTGTATTAATGATTTCTCTTAAGCTTACCATACTTGATTCTGTTCATGCCATAACTTTGAATTTAATGTCTTTAGTAGTTTTCTTTTCAGAAGTTTTCTAGCATAATATTCAGCACGTTCGCCTACCATGTAAGAGGTCTCAGGTTTGATTTCCAACATGGTTGACATAAAATATTGATTTAAAAAGGTGTTTTTGCACTAGAATGTTTCGTAATCCCTGGACTGGCGCTTGAAGCGTAAGACTGATTTTATAACCCTCATATAACAAATAAAATGATCACGATACACCATTAGGTGCGGAAACGGAATGATGATGAGTCTGATGATTCTGTCGTTTTGATGATTTCACGCAAATATTTAAAAAAATGTTATAATATTTGGTCATATGAATCATCTCTAACCTTTTTATGCAATTCAATACCATACCATCGCAGTGCTTTCACAATTTGACTATAAAACTTGAGTTGCACAGATTAAATCTGCCATGCAAGCTAATTTTCTGCAAGGCATCAGATTCATATGTAAATGTTTTTTTTCAATATCCAAATCGGGTTCTTCAAATCCACCAGGAAGGCTTTAATCCATCCTTATTTGTGTATTTTTATAGCCTTATATAAAAAAACAGGCTCCGCAGCCCCCGAGTCTCCCGGAGCTGAACCACGGGCTTCAGAACGGGCGCTCCCACGCGCCCCCGCCGGCCGATTCCCGGGCCGCAGTGGCAGCGCCCCCCACCGAACACAGCCCCCGAGAGAACAACCGCAACCACAGTAACGATAATGGACATTTGCACCAGGGTATGAAATTACTCCTAAGTTTTTAACTTCAATTACTAATTACTCTATGTACACTCTGAGATGTGGTAATGGTTTAAAGTCAGTTTCTAAAAATAGTTTTCCCTACTTAAATAATTTTAAAATTTGTATAAACCACTTTGACTTTAGAGTTATACGTTAACCGGTTTCGTAGGTACTTCCTCATCATCAGGACTTGAATCCGAATATTTTAAGATGTATATATAATATGATAATAGTTCCTGTAATAACGTACGCAGCTGCCGTATGGGGTTCTGCGATAAAACGTAAAAAAAATATTTCAAAACTCAGATCCTTACAAAGACTATTTGCTATACAAATATGCAAGGGATATAGAACGATATCTTTTTATGCAGCTCTGATAATTGCAGATCTTGAGCCCATAGATCTCAAAATTGCTGAAATCGTGTCTTTGGATGAAACGAAACGTAGTGGAGTAAGCGAATTACTTCCAAATGACCGTGTATGTCAGCGCCGGGTTGAATATTGCTCACTACCACATCCCGCTAAGTGTGCTAATATACAAGTGAATCTAGAGGAAAATACAAATACGCTATCACTTACTCTAACCAGCCTTATCCATATTTACACTGATGGCAGCAAACTGAACGGACATGTTGGAGCGGCCTTTGTTGTATACAAGGAACTTAGGGAGATAGACCAGCGAAAACTTAAACTTGGAAATGAGTGTTCAGTCTTCCAGGCAGAGCTGATTGGTATTGAAAGTGCAATATTATGGATACAAAGAAAAATAACTAGTCCCGCAATTATCACAATTCACAGCGATAGTATGTCTGGACTGCTCGCGCTCAAATCTGTTTACTCCACGAATGCCATTATAAGCAACATTCAAAAACTTCACTATGCTCTCAGCATACAAGGCATATATGTTCGATTCTGCTGGGTTAGAGCTCATGTTGGAGAAATCGGAAATGAGAGAGCAGATGAGCTAGCCAAGGCTGCTACAGTCAAAAAAGTGAGGCCGAACTTTGATGAAGTCCCAATAAGCCATGTAAGGTGGTCCCTTTCAAAAGATAAATTAAATGAGTGGAGGAAAATTTATGAAGAAAAAACTGCCAATAAGTGGATCAAGCAACTTTTGAGAAGCACAGACGAGGCCAAAACATTTTGGAAGCATGAAACGCCTACATATGAATTAACTCAGGCTCTCTCGGGACATGGATGCATGAGGGAATATCTGCATCGCTTTGGGCTGCGAGACGATAGTTGCTGTCTATGTGATGGCATCACTGAGCAGACTGTGGAACATCTTCTTGTATACTGTCCAATGTTTGATAGGCCGAGGTGGGAGCTTGAATGCAAAATAAACACTCGGATTGCTGCGACTAATAACCTAGCTGAGCTCCTGAACTGTAATGATACACGAAGAGAGACCGTTCGATTCATTACAGGGACAATCAAGCAGGCTAAGTTATTCAATGGTGGTATCTAGCTCCTTTTGTTTTTTTTTGTGTCCAACTTTTACTTTTTTTTTATTTTTTATTATTTGTTAATGTAATATTTCTAGAATTTTTCTGTTTATTCTGATTCTGCTTTATTTTTATTATTGTAAGTCTACGGTGAAAAATTTTGAAGTCAACGGAATATAATTTAAAGATAAATGTATTCGATAAAACCTTGCACATAACAAAAGCAAGGTACAAATAATTTGCAACTACAAAAAAAAAAAAAAAAAAAAAAAAAAAAAAAATCATCAGGACTTGAACTAACTTAGAAGTACTTGCGTTGCTAATTATGTCATAAAATATTGTATGAAAGAAACAGAAGAATGAAAGAAGGAGAGAGAAGGAGGATAATATTAATCATGACGGGAATATTTTTTAAAGCTGACTGGAAGCCGCGGGACCACAACCCGATTCAAATCTCACATTACCACAACTCGATTTCCATTTTTCCAGCACAAGTTATTTACGTCTTTTAAGAAATGGTCTGAAAATTTTAATATTTAACTTAAGTATTTCTTTTTATTGATAAAATAAATAATAAAACCTATATATGAAGGGTTCTTATACATTTTTGGTAAAATTTTAGCGAGTAAGCATCACAAGAAGTGATAACTGCCAATTTATGGTCTTTCTTTTTAGCTTCTGATTATGAAACACTCTTAATAGATTAACAATGTTGAATAAATGTTTTAGATGCGCGTGGCGGGCTGGGATTAGGACCTCGAGAGCCGTCACCTGGGGGGCGGAGTCCCCAGCGGAGCCAGTCTAGCCCTAGCATGGTGGTGGAGGGGGGAGAGGCGGCTACTCTGTACGCCATGGTAGAGAGAGTGCGCCAGCACACGAGGCTAAGCCACGACATGTCTCGGGTGGCTGTGACAACTGTACTAGAATCCCTCAAGGTTTGTACTTTTTTTCATTGTCTCACATTTTTTAGATCGTGATTTATTTTACTAAAATATTTTTTTTGTACGATTGCCCCGATTTGTAAAGACTATTTATAACAAGCCGTGCAGAAAAATTTAGTTTCTTTATTATATTATATCCTTCGATCCACTCTGCTGGAACTGGGGCTTTTCCTGCTTATCGAAATCTTACTACTGTGTGTCAAAGAAGAGTAAAAGTTAAAAAACTTTCTTCTTTGTGAGGTAGACAAAAGGATGAAATGCCACATGCGTCTATTCTGATTCGAGGTGGTTAATAAAAATGAAGAGAGAATAAAGCTGCTTGCGTTATATCCGCAGTATATGTTAAAGATGCCATGAATTAATGACTGATTTGTTGTATTTTTATTTATTGTGTCCTCTTGTTCTCTTCATTTGGAAAAAATAGACACAACTTATGTTAGCACCTAGTACTTAAGGATGCTTCTATCTCACGGTAAGCCACATGCCGATCCTCTTCAATCATGTTGTTGCGCACAGCGTCAATGTTTTTTGGAACAATAACCAATTTTGGTCGACCTACATTTTTGGCATTTACTAAAATTGTAAAAAATCATCCAACATAAATCTTCACTTGAAATTTCCGTATTTTTTACAAAATTGCTTTTTTTAAACTCTCACTATTAACAAAATACTCAGTTGATTTATTTTAAAGATGAAGAATTTCAGTGTTTTTTTTAATATTTGATATAGATCGTCAAACTAAACGAAATTTTTTTTTTATGTATCTTATGTTTTATTAATTTTGAAATTATTCCGCATTTGCATCCGCATCACAAGTTCTCTTCAGTGAGTTCTGCTGATTGGTGTATGATGGCTTCTCATGAGCCGGAAATATATCAAAACACTATCATTGGTTAATTTGGAAGAATTAGTGACGTAGTTCAAAGTAGTTAGTTTTTAGTAAAATCATTTTTATTTATTTTTTAATACATTTTCAAGAAACTTTTCCATACAACTTAATGCCGTGCGTAAGAAATCAATTTTTATATCCAAATTTCCGTAGCACTGAACTTCCTCATTACAAATGTAAAATTTTATGAAAATACTATTGTCACATCTAAATGTTGCCATCTGGTGGTCGTTTGTAAAAACTTAAAAGACAGCATATTGTAAAATGTACATTTGTGTTGAAATTGATGTCAAGAGATTAGATAATCAAGAGCACCGAAGCGTCTTCAAAGTGAAATCCGAACTGTTATCGAAGAGTTCGAAAGGCCCACTGCATAATAACACAGCAAAATTAATGCATCTAAACAGCTGTAAAAATCTAAGAAAACAAAATTGAATACTCATTCATTGCATGCTCAGGAGGTCCTGGATCGCAGTCGATGCAGCCAAGTGTGGACCCTGTCCTCGCTGGCAGGTGGGGCTGGGCCGCTGGCCGCGGATCGTGCTGTACTACGTGCCACCTGCGACGCCCGCACGCTGCGGGTTAACCTCGCAGCACTGGCCGCTTGCGCTCGAGATGCTCAGCAGCGCGAGTGGGCAGTCCACGATGATGAGCACACCATCATCTCGCACCTAACTGATGTTGTCAGCATCCTAGTGAGTCAATTAGTTACAAGCACCTCATTTTCATCAACAATAACAAAAAAATAAAAAGAATATCAAATATTTTCTTGCTTTGATACTGTAGTAAGTTGCAAGATGTAATGACCAACATTTTTGCTAAGAGGAACCTATGTTTTTTTTATTTTGATGGGAAATCATAATCTGTAAGTTTGTGCAAAATTTAGTATGACGCAGTGTTTATTGTAACAATCAAATGGCTAAGGCGCTTGACTCACGCACGAAAGGCTCCGGGTTTGATTCACAATGAGAACACAAATATATAATGTGATTTTTCTGAAGCCTGGGTGTTTTGTGCTGTAATTCACCGCTGTTAACTACTAAGCCTTCTGGCCTGTTGTGGTGTAAATAAAATAATAACATGCATGCAGGAAAAATGCTGTAAGGAACTGAGTGTAAATTATTCATGAATGAGAAAAGAACTTCTTTAAAATATAATATTTCTTGTTCTTGTTAATTTATAAATATTTACCAATTTTCATTTTTCAATTTTTTTTCTAATTTATTAGTTAGTAAATGTTAGTGAATATTAGTATATAACCTAAAATACACTTTCACCAATATACATAATATTTAAAATTCATAAACTGCATGCAGAGTTAAAGCGGATGCAAACACCACCGTGTCCGAACATATACTAAAAAAGATAGGTTGAAAATATTTAGTGGTATGTTGGGGAATTGGTAAGACTTTGGAAAGGGAAAGGGGCAGGAGGCTGAAATTTACCCTATTGGTTAGTTTTCAAATCAAAAAGCGGGCTATATTGAAAAGATATTTGATTATTTATTAGGGGGAATATTATTTTTTAAAGCTTTTTCAACACTTCCGTGTTATATCATTTAAGACGTTTTTTAGTATATGAATGTTAAAATTTAACTCCCGTATCCTTATTAAAATTGTTTCAAATCATTAAAAAGGTAAAGGGTATTTTAGTATTTGCATGTTGGTGTATTGAGTGTCCTGACAAAGAGACGGGTACATCTCGAAACAGTAGACATAAAAAGTCGGCAAGTGGTTATATACTAATATTTACTTACATCAGTTAATTTACACCTTGTCCGTCACAGTAGTTTAAATTTCCCCCAGCATTTAATCATGTCATTCCACAAAGTACATATTGAATAACAAACATAATAATGTTCATGCTTATGGAGGAATGATGTGCATGAGCTGGCACAGTGGCCTGGAGGTTGTTTGTGGGCCCCATATGCTCCAACTAGGGTGCAGACATAGAATGAGAAAAGACTGCAAGTTAATAATACATATTAGATACCCGTCAGTCCTTATTTATTTTTAACCCTAAAGAAAAATGAAGCATCTGACAAATAATCTCTGCACCATCCCTGGCAAATCATATACTGGCTAATTATGTTTTGATTAATCCCATTTATAATTCCAGTCCAACGCCGATGTCCGAGTATCGTGCGATGTTTTGAGCACTGATAATTACGAGTATGTGAATGCTCTAGTTTTGTTTTACCAAATGGAGACCAGGTGGCATATCAGGCAATTATTAATTAAGGTTCGTGAATCATTTATTGATGAACTTCTATAGATTTCTGACCTTAACATGTTCTGTACAATGCATGGATTATTGGTATCAAAAACAAATCAATATTTTGTTTTAGCAAAACATTACTACATTACTGTTCTACATCAAATAGCATTAATAGAGTTGAACGGATTTTGGAAGAATCCCTGTATTGTACTAGAGTAAAACATATTCTTCCGAAATGTATTCTATTCTAGTATGTGTAAAGAGCTGTAAAGAGATTAACTACTAATTAAGATCATTCAAATAACGTTAGATTGATTTATTCTGACAGTTCAAATTAAGATTAATTGACACATGTTTTTTTTAAATGAAAAAATCATAAAGTTTATTTGTACAAAACAAATTTTAAAGGAAATACCAATGGCATTTCAACAAACTTATCCAATTTATTATCTTATTAAAATGCTTCTTTTAAAAAAAATAGTTTTCATGTATTCAAGTAAAATTTTGAAAGGAGTACTAACTTTAGTTACTGAACTATATTCATTCAATGCTCTAGTTGATTTATTAAAAAAAAATATGATTCTCTTACTTTGATTATATTAACTTTGTAATTTCTTGGAGATTCCTGGGCCGCGATTCATCGGTAGATGTCAAGACGGTATACTTAACTTTTCCACTATCTTTATCTACCTTGGTATTGGGAATTTTGTTCTACCGACATGTTGATACGTTTTTTCATTACGTCATCTCAGATGTCACCGGACTTATAGGCTGTTACCAGTCAGGTTTTGAAATTCAACAAATAGGTGGAGCTGAAACTTTACTCTGCATTCAATGCTAAATTAAAATTAAAGTATTTCTCTTTCGTAATTTAAATAGGCTTGTAAGATAAAAAGTAGCTGTCCCGCAATGATTTAAAATTGAAATAAATCATAATGCCAAAGTGAAATAAAATTGTTGTCACTTTGAATGCGTACATATCGATTTACCTACCTCAAAACTTGAAGATACAGGGTCAGAAGTGTATCTTCGTGATTGTCAGGGGGAATTTATCTTCAACTATACCGTCATAGTGAATGTATAACTTCCATATCTTCCAATTGTAATTACCTCCCTGCTTCACGTTTGTTACTGTTACTATTTTAATTAACCAGTATCAGCATGTGATTTATAAACACAGTACTTTAGAGATCGCGTCTTCTGCTATTGGTCCAGTTGGTTAGCTATACATTTCTTGATTGAGATTTGTGGCAGATAGTCGAATACTTAATATAGATTTAATGTGGCGGTGTTACCCATAACATCTGGAAGTTGTAGATGCCTTGGTACTTATTTTTTTATATAATTCTTATGCTTTTATATATATGTAGATGACTGTTGATTATGGATTTGTAATATTTTAGGGATTCGGGGTGATGTGCGCTCTAGATCGCGAGATAGTGAAGGTTCTGTGTGTGTCGGTATTGGCTCGGGAACTGGCCCGAGACATGTTGGCCAACCAGTCTAACGCCGAGCGTCTCGCTGCTTCCGCCAAACTCCTCAGCACCATGTTGTCAATGGCAGATCCTCTTCCACTCAGCCATTTTGGTATACATTCTTTATTATGAGTCATTTTAGTTTATGTTGTTACTATAAATAAAAATACAAAAGTACAAAAAAAACATATACAAAACTTATGTATTTATTCAAAAATATACTCCGCTGAATTGATCTGGTTTATATCCTCTCTAAACATTCTCAATTTTGTTTTGAGTATGTTCAAATGTTTGTAGACAGGCTGGATTTCCCCCCTAGGGAGTTATTAAGATCTAAATTTGTTGCAACAGAGAGGGAAAACATTTTTGAGATGGGGAGTACTACAAACATTTGGCGTTACTCATAACATTGTTGATTAAACTAACTGGTATAAGAAGTATAAAAATTGAAAAAGTGTTTTTTTTTTTAGGTGAAATAACCAACTAGTCAGATGAATCTTACCCACATCAATAAATGTTTCAGCTCTTTTACTTCATAAAAGTCAACAGATGAAAGAGTTGAGGAAATGAGGATGTTTAAACTTAGGCAGAATGGTGAAGGTTACACAGTGTGTAATGGCATATGCTCATAAGCCCTGTAAATGCCTAGACTTCGATATTTCCTTCTCAAAATTTTTTTACCTCTCTGTTGTGGCAAATTTAGATGATCAATTATTTACTCCATTAGAGAGGTTCATTGTTAAACAAGAATTAAATTTATATTCATTAAATTCCTCGGCACGGGTGGTTACTGGGTTCAGTGAGGTCGCATTATTTTCATTATTTATTATTGTTTATAATATGAAAAAACTAATACAATAAATAAAAATATAAATATGTTTTTTACTGTTGTTTTATATTATAACTTTTTTTTGTATTATAGCAATGTATTAGTTTATTAGTATTTATATATAAGAACAAAAAAAACAGCAGTTTTGTTCAATTAAAAAATAAAAAAAATTGTAAAAGGGTTCTTTTTTTTATTTCTTAAAAAGTTTCTCCATTATCTCAAAATTTTTACGTTTTATTCAATTTTAAAATACATACATATTAAAATTTAAATCACTACATTTATCATTTAATATGTTTTTTATTATTTCAGAACAACTGGATCTAGAATTTGTGTCCTTTCTCCTGGAGTGGATTGAGTCTCCTCCCGATTCCGACATTGAAGAATGTATTCCAGACATCTTCCTATCCGCAGTACTGTCTCTTAACATGCAATTTCTTGATCCGGATAATAACCTTATCCTGGATGCTCTACAGACCAGACCACACTCCAAAGTTTTTACAGAAAAACTCCTGCTGTTACTCAACAGAGAAGGTATTAATTTCAATCACATAAACAAATATTTGTTCGCTTATAAAATTGTAAAAGAAACATTAATCATACTTAAAGTATATTAATTTTACAGATGATCCAGTTAGAGTGTTGGAACATTTGCCTCTAGCTCCTCACTCGGTACTGAAGTTGTCTTTGGATGCTTTCAGTCGGCGTTCCACAGCCTCTCTGTTCTACACCAATGATACCAAAGTCTTGCTTGATATTACAGTTCGTCAGCTAGCTGACCTCTCAGCTGGAGATCAGGTTCGTAATTAGTAAATAATATTTATTATTGACCACATGTATTTTAAATAATTGAATCCTTTTGATAGCTTCTTAGTTTTGAGTTTACTCAAAACATCGCTATAAATTAATTAATACTGATTAAACCACTCGGTTTTATAGTTTGAGTACCAAAACATGATGTGACGTAAAATTTGATTGATATTAGAGATGAAAAAAAATTAGTCAGATTTAAGGACAGTACAAATATGCTCTGACAAGGGTTCAGTTCATAGCTGTTTTTTTATGAAATCAAATGAGCTGCAAACAAAAATAATTATGCATTCATCATTTACCAAAATCATTAATATTCTGTAAGAAATATGTTCGTAATATTTACATTTATTATGGTGGTCAATTTTGTTAATTTTTTTGCAGTGAGATGACATTTATAGGGGTAATATAATTTTTTTTTTTTGTTTTTCAGCGCCGTGGGTTGTATCTGCAACTCTGCTTGGGAGTATTACGCCACACCGACTACAGTCACTGCCACCGACAAGCCGATCTCCTGCGCTGCTTCACGCGTATCTTCTGCGAGGAGGGCGAACCCAGCAAAGCTGACCAGACTCTCGTCAGGACCATCTCAAATGAGTTTCCTCATTACTTCAAGGCGTAAAGGATACTCGTTACACAACTATGATACTCTAAATTTGCATCAAAATGAATATGGATTTTCATTGCATTGAAATATAAACTTGTCTTTTCAGAAGTTCGACATGACAGGTTTACATGGAATCCCATTATGTTAAATATTGCATGTTGTCATGTCCGTAGGTCGTTTTCCCAATAACCGTATTAAGGTAGATAATAAAAGATACCTTGCAATCCCTGTCCCTCAGTTAGATAGTCATATTAATACATAATATATATATCTGCATTGAATTCATCTTGCCAAATATGAATGGAGATTACATAACTAAAAAATCATTTTGAGATTAATATGCATAAGTTTATTCCTCTTTAAATGCCATTCCAAAATATTTATCAAATCATAATTAGACTTTGTTCCACATTTTATTGTTAAGATTTCATTTTGACAAATATTATGAACTTTACATTATATTTATTTTCTTTTTTGCATCGCCCTTAACCTGCTTGGGTTAATTTATGTATATTATAAAAAAAAAATTGTTTTGAATAATGTTGAATCTTTTTCCTTATTTTTATCAAAATATTAAACAATAAATATGGCTAAATAGCCATTTGCCTTTTTATTCACCACTATATATATTTTTAAATGGTTAGCAGCATTTGTGTATTGATATTGCAATATTTTTTTAATGAAACTTTGTAGTAAATGTGTTATTACATAAACGAAATACAGAAGTACTATGAGTCAAAACATGTGATCACAAAAATACTGTACTTTATGTTAATTTTGTATTTTACATAAAATATGCTATTTTATGACATTATATCAGAATCCATTCATCACTAGTCATATTTTGTTTTAATTTGTCTATATTATTTCTATATTTTATGATAATAAGAGCCATTTATTTATATTTTTAGCTTAATGATAGTTATTGTATACAGTTAAAAAATGAACATATATAGCATAAACAGACCATAACATCGCATTGCTCTCTTGGCTATTTATCAAATTTATTACATAAATTGTATGTATTTCATTTTCGTATGCGATTTATCAATTTGAATTATAGGAAGTAAATAGTAATACAATCACAAATTTTTCATATACAGCTTTTAATAAAACTTATCTGTCCATGAATTGGTAGTACATGATTCCTTTAAACTTATTATTCTTTCATTAAAATATGTTTTAAGAACGTTGAAGAGTTATGTAAGTTTATTTTGCTCACTAGATGTTGCCAAAGTGATATTGACCAAGAAAGGTGCCATTCAAATTTGATGTACGAAGTAAAATGTCTTTTTGAAACATTCTATATGTTAAATATAATGTATTTACGTTTTGTCTGACTGCTATCAACTTGATACGTTTGTTATCTGTAGAATATGATATATTTTAATACATTTAAAAATCAAAGTACAAAATATTGCTCATGAAGTGTGCGCAAAAAAATTATATTCTGAAATTATTTTCAATATCATCTCTAATCTACTCAATATTTTAAAGCATTATTTTCAAATGCGGTAAACAATTGGAAATCCGGCAACTACACGTGGACCGGACCATCTTCTAGGAATTTAGCAAAAACATGTGTTTGCACTTGTGCGATACTGCGACAGTGACTAGTGACTACCGAACATCTACGAAAGCTACCCTTCGGATATTTTTATCTGTTATGCTATCCATAGCGTTGAAGTGCTTTATCTGTTAGGTTTTTTATTGTTTACTTTTTAGCACGAACACTTTACAAATTTACTACTATGCTCAATGTTTGTTTTTGTAAATTTATTGATAATTTTAAGTTGCCAGAATTTCGCTCGTCCATGCACTTTGTAACTGCAAGACAATTAGTAATCTAGCTTCAATAGGTAATTGTTATCAACTATCAAATATCAAAATTTAGTAAATGAGGTCTAGAATTCCAACTGTCCATGCGCTCAGTAGCTGCAAGACTTGTTGTTATCTAACTTCTATTTTTATAAATTTGTTTTTTATTTAATTTTTTAAAATATCACTAAAACTCTAAACTCCATTGTCAAAAAAAAAATAGAAATGTAAATAGGGGCTAGATTTCTTATTGTCCATGCGCTCTGTAGCTGCAAGACGTGTAATCTAGCTCCTATATATCATAACTGGAGACGAGAAACAAGAATCCTAACCGTCCATGCGCTCTGTAGCTGCAAGACGTGCTGGGATATTTATTTATTGTACAGCGCCCTTGAGGTGATTTTCACAAAAACGGCGCTATATAAATTATCCAAATATAAATAAATAAAATTGACTTAAAAGCATTTTACTTATTAATTTCGATTTCAATTTTGAATTCATTTTAAATAAAAAGCTCTGAAATATGCTTTTGAAAGTCACAATTATTTTTTTCACAATTAAGAATTTTTTAATTGTTTTATCTCGTAATTTTATCGTATTATGCATAATTTAGGATAGTTGTTTGAAAAGTGAAGGTCTTGGAAATGCATCCAGCATTTCAGGGTAAAGCTTATTGATTAAGTAGATTAGTTTATGAATGTTATCAGTGTTAGGATTTCTTCTGAATGTGTTTGATGTGAAACGCTTTGTTATCGTTATAATTATCGCACATTGCATTAAAGATTATTTTACAAAAATATTAAATGTAAAAATGCATACGTACCCTTTGTTTTTAATTTGCGATACACAATGGGGTAGGTGGATTAAAAAAGATTCCATAATAAAAATGAAAACAAATCAAGATGGTTTCAAGTCCAATTTTATCCAACATTTTTACAGTTTCTCGGTGATAAATATCTACTTAAGATCTGAAAATGGTGGTTAGTATCTCATTTAATTGTTTATTTGACTGGATATTTTTTTCCAGCAATACACATTTTGTATTTTTGAAATATATAGGTGAAAATTCAAAGGATTAAAATAAACATAAATATGCTGGATGACAAAGGCAGTCCAACAGGGAAATATCACATAATACAAATACCGACAAAAGCATGTGAAATGGATTTAGAAAAATAAATTGTATTTTCTAATCAATAAAATTGTAAAAAATGTGACATTTCCCTATTTTTCTTAAAACTGGACTATTTTTTGCTAGATTGGTTTAAAATTCAATTAAAAGATTTGCTAATATGACGTATTGATATTAATTTGTGAAAAGTGATCCCCTAGTGACCACTGAGGAGATATTTTAATCCACCTATTACCATATGTATGTATTGTAAATTAATGGAAAATACAATGAAAATTCTTGGATTTCGGATGCTGATTGCTGTTTTTTTTTTTAAGTTAATGTCATGTGTAATATGATGTTGATGTATTTCTTGTTTTTACCGTTTCGCGGTAACTATTTTTCCCAGCTGTCTACAGTACTCTCTCAATAATCCGCCACCCTAAAAACCAGGCAAGTGTCCAATTCGTGAAAATGACAGATTATGCTACATATATTCAAACAGTTTCGTAAAAATAGTTTTTATTGAGGAATTTGTGCTTGCATCACGCACAATAAAATAAGTTCAAAGTATTTATAAAATTACAAAGTATTTATTCAGTGTCGTTTGTTTGCAGCGGATTACTGAATTTGACATCCGAAAACTGGATAATTATAGAGCCTAATTTTGTGCTATCAACCAGTAAAAAATATTTATTTATTTAATATATATGATCTAAGCCAATTACAACAGTTATATGAAGAAACCTATGTACAAGAAACTGCACACAAATAACACAAAACTACGTAGCAAAGACAAAGACAAACGAGGGCAATGACAGATTATAGTAGTGGTCGGACTATCGAGCGGCGTATTATCAGTAATATTAGAGTACTGTATAATCGTTAAGAGGATCTGCGGTTTGAGTTTTCTTCATACAAACATTCCATATTTTCTCCCTGGATTATGGTAGTAAAGCGATGATTTTTTTTCACTATAGATATTCACCATTGGGGTCTCTCTATCATTTTTTTATTGTTGATTGGATCTAGGACCATCCGAAAACCCTTAAAACCGCCTAGTTTTATCTGACACCTTTGGACGTACGGTACACAAATATAACTATTTTTCTAAAAATCAAAATGTACCGACATAAAATTTTCTTTCTGATAAAAAAAAAACAATCCGTTAACTTTTGGGGTGAGGAAATTGGGAATACGAGACCTTGATTTTAATTAGGCATAATCAGTCCGATGTGCAATTTTCATTTTCACATAGTATTCGGGTAGACATCTGCGAGAGAGTGACAGAAAAACTATATTTAATTACATTTATATATTTAAATACCAAAATTTGTTGCAACAGAGGGAAAACATTTTTGAAAAGGGGATATAAAAGTCTAGGCATTTACAGGGCTTATGACCTGTCATTGGCTGGTCTAAGTGGCCAATTTACACACTGTATAACATTCACTATTCTGCCTATTTTTAAACATCCACATTTCCTCAACTATTCCATCTGTTGACTTTTGTGGAGTAAAAAAATTAAATACCTATTTTCAAAGTATTCTTTGTCCCAAATCCTCTTAATCTAGCAATTAACCAAAAGCAAACATGAAACTCTTAGCAAAATGTGTTGGTTCGCACAATCTCGTAAAATTATTTGAACACTTGTTACTTTTATTAACTAAAAAAACAGTAATCACCACTGGAAGAAATTGGATCATTCTTAAATATCTTCTTATAAATAATAATTGTATCTAAAGTAATAGTAATGGTTTAATGCACTTGCCTTAGATAGGGGATACGGTGATAAAATTTAAATCTCTTAAGATCTTAATAAAACATCGCAATAAAGGCGTGAAGTGTTTCTAAATTATACATAATGTTTAGGCGTTTAAATGTGTTTAGAGGTTGACAAATTATATTTAATAAATTCAGTGAAGATATTATATTTTATATATACGTTTGTTGGAGTGTTATTATATTATATTATGTATTCACAGTCTATCTTGTTGCATTCTTGAAGTGCTTCATTTATCTTTGAAATATTGAACTTCAACTTTTGTAGTGATTAATTAAAGATATTATAAAATTTTTGGATTTTGAAATTAATTTATTAGTGGCGAGGGAAACATTAAATGTGTTACTTAAATAAATTATAGATGCCTTTTATTCCCTAAAATCTTAATATCGAACAACTGTGGGTTATATGTAAAGCGTTTGTGATTATTACCAAAGTTTTATGGTTGCTTAATACGCAGTTGCGTCATTTGACACGCTCCTTATTTATTTAGCTTAAAAATGCCGTCAATTCTGAGATGTGTAGTTTGTAAACATTATGATAGTATTTTATTTACATAAAAATGCACAGCTTATTTATAGTATAAATACTTTTAAAATTATATTTACTTATGTTATTTTCATCGCACAGCATGAACTTTAAAATTAATTATATGCATTTTTAATATTACATATATAGTTTATAAAATTAGTGGTGCAATTAACACATAAATACATACATAGTTGCAAATACGTAATATTTTTCTGATGTATAAGTGAGTCTACGAACTCCTTAGAAGTAACAAATAAATCTTCACATTTAGTACAGAAACCGTAAGTTTATATGAGACTTATCTGAATTAGCATTCTGCCTTGCAAACCGCACTCTCCACACATTGTACCTCTATGAAATATAAAGATTATATTTTAAAATAACATTCTTGTTTTCTTTTTCATCCATGTATGAACAACTTGTCATTTAAACATCATAAACTTTGTGATAACTTAATTTTTTATGTATTTCAAGTGTCTCCAAATCATTGTAAACTAATACTGGAATTCAACCCTCTTAGAATTTCATAATAGACCGATATTTAAGTGACATGACTGAATCCTTCAAATAATTTTTAGGTTGAATTTTTATTTCATAATTTAAGGAAAAAGAAATGTCATGTTTTGTAATAAAAAATATTAAACGAAACGTTTATATTATAAGTAAAGGTATGGAATTTTCGCAAATAAAAAACAGAAATTTCACAAAAAAAATTGAAATTTTTCTCAAATTTGCATAATATAATACATATATATGCATTCATATGAATTAAAAAACTTTTTTGTACGCTTAAAATTATATATTTTATGTTAATTTAAAGCTATCATTGTTGTAATTTTAACATTTGCCTCTAATACTCATTCTCTCCGTAATAATGATATTATATATGCCTAAATTATTATGAAAATAAAACTTTGTTATCAGTTTTATATCACCCGTCGATGGGAGGAGTGCTCTCCCGAAACTATAGTTGTGTTCTTGTAAAAGAATAAAATTGTGTAACACTGATAACAAAGTTTTATTTTCATAATAATTTATAATGAAGTGTTACGAAGTGAATGCCGATTCAATTAAAAATATTATATATGCCTATTTATTTAAAGAACCGTTCTGCGTCTACACTGTTAGTTGGACTCCAAATGCCCTGTACGCTGCTTGGGCAAAGGTTTGAAAGCAGCATTTAGTAGCCCACAATATGTCCTTAACACTGGGATCTTTCTTCCTGTTTATTGATTGAAGCATTAGGGATGAAAGTGCGTTCTTATACACATCAATTAGCTCATTTTGAGGAAGTTCTCTGAAGGAAGGAATATTTAATAAGCTTTTGAGTAATGTATTTTGATTTAAGGTGGTTATACTCGCAGCCACATATGGGCAAAATATCTGACCAATATGAAAGTAGGATTCATTTGTTGTATTTAATTTCATGTGCAGAGAAAGATTATTGAAACGTTTTTCAGATGGGTTATCTTAGATGATTTATCCTCTCCCCACCATTTTCCCGCCCCAATTCATATATCAAATGATGCACCTTTTTTGCAAAAAAAACATAAATTAGTATATTTCGCATCTATTCGCAAATATAAGAAGTAACTAATCAGGTTCAAGCTAAACCGTCGGAAGCATTTTCTGAGTAATAAGGTTGTTGATGGTTGGAATAAGTTGCCACAAGAGCTGGTCTTGAGACACATTCACATGTGGTGTCAATAACTTAGAAAATTATCTAGATTTCTTTTGAAAAAGTTGAAATAGCCCGACAACTAACTTTTATCAAATGTATATAAGCCTATCAGCTTTAAGCTGCTCGCTTAAAATAAAAATAATAATAATGTATGGTGCGGTAATGTAATATGTGGCATTTGTTTTATAGAGCGCGAAACGTCTCGTTTATAGATACTTTGAAATATGCTTATTTAAAACCATTGTAGAAAATTTAGCAAACTTCGCATGGAAAAAAAATTAGTACCATTACCATCATAATTTTTTACTTATTTAAAAATAGTAAAAAAAAACGTGAAAAGACTCTGTATGTAATGTTTTTCGTGTAAAGACAATTAGATTAAATTTAACTTACTAGGGGTGATATTCCAAAGGCTCTTGCGGTCATAGAAAATACTTTTATTTCGCGTATTTAGTATGATGTATGTAAATATGCTAAATAAAGGTGTTTTCTACGGCCGCGAGAGCGGTTCAGAATAGCACCGCAGGAGTATTCAAATGAAAGATTCAGTTACATATTACTAATTTTAATATCATAGCTATAACAGATGTTTAAATATGGTAATATGAAATATAGACAATACTGAATGAATTTAGCCGTTGCGGTAAAATGAGTAGAATAGAATTTGGAACTACCAAATGTCAGTTACGACATTGTGCTTGACGTCTAGTACCTGTGCTGAGCGGAGAAAGTTTGGCTTGGCTCGTTTCCGTTTTGTAATGGCGGTTGGTGGCGTGTTATATTGACAATTGTACGCCCTGTCTCTAGTATTGTCAGAGGTATCCATAATCCTATTTGAATCATGCCTTAGATTTATAATTTACACAATTAATTGTTTCATCAATTGGAATCTTTAGAATATTTACTAGCTTTTCATTATTAAACTTTGAGAGTAATTAAGCAAGGAAATTTTAAATGCTAACTAAGTATACGCATTCACTCTTGTTTTATGAAACCAATGTAAAAATTATCCATCTTAATCCAGTGTTAAAATAAACAAAATTCACACAGAAAAGTTTTATTGGAGTTCAAATCCAGTTACATTTTTTCTGCACTGACAGAAATATTATTACAGGAAAAAATATAAGTTATGAATGTAGACAAATAAAATATTATCCAACTAAATAAACTCATTTGTTTACATACTCATTATGTTTTCGTTGATGAACAATAATTTGTGTTAATATTTTGTATAAAAGTCCGATGAAAAATAGAAAAAAGGTCTTAATTATAATCTTAGCCTAATTAACAGGTATTTGACTTCTAGGTGCAATGTTTATTCTCCTGTCATCATTTCCATGAATTCTGAAAAACAAAAAATACATTGAACCCAATTTGCAGTCTTACTGTTTACATTGCAAAAAACGTTTAAGTAAAATTTACACTTGGTGCAATTTCTGAAAAACCTCAAAATCTTGTGTTGCAATTTCTGTGACCGCTACATAAATAATACATACATACATACATAGTTTTAATTGAAAAAAAATATCTAAAATATATATATTTTTTTATACAAAATAAATATTTGCGTTTTTATGATTTACCCAAATATTTAATTTTGAGGGCCATTTTCAACGAGTTGTAAATAACTCACTATTAGAAAATGGAATCAAGTTGGGGTAGAGTGGGATTCGAACCACGGAACTTTGGCCCGTGAGTCCGAGACACTAGCCGCAGGACCACAACCCGAATTATTTAAGAGTCCTCCTCGCTAGAATAACCTCAAATATTTATTAAAATCTCTTCATTGCTAATATGCTTCAGCCAGATTTTGATTTATTTTTTAAAGCTTCTTTATTTTAAAAATCAACTGAAAGGCCGTTTACAAAACAATATTGTTCTGTCCCAGGACTCGATCATTGTTGACATGTAAACAGCAATTTAAAGGACAGGACATTGTTCCGAGACATTGTTACGGAGATAGACGGGCAGGCTATCTCCGTGGAACCATGATTATTCTCACCACCGCACACGTCCGCATTGTCCTCATGTGAATCCGCATGGACAGGACCATATGACGATAGCGATTTGTTCGACACGTACGTGTCGCTCCCGTGCATTTTATCTGACAAAAATGGCAGTAGAAAAAAAAAACATTTTTATTATTTAGTTCGTCCTTTAACAATTGTAATACATCTTGGTATAAAATAAATTATATTTTTCGTGAACTCGCTCGTAATGAACGCTATCGTGTATTCATTTTCGCTACGCTCATGTGCGAACTGCGGCCGAATTTTCGTATCATCCCAGCGTTTGTCCTGAGTGGTTGAGGCTGAGACAAAACAATATTGTCCTATATTATTGTATTGTCCACGTGTAAACAATATTTTAATTCTTTGAGGAAGAATTTTAAAGAATTTGTCAGAGAAATTATATTTGCGCATTTGACCAAATGCCTTCAAAGGAGGAATATTGCCATGCATATTATTCCTAGCCCTTGTTGACAAGCATGTTCCTAAGCAGGAGAATGGCGATGCTCATATCCAAAAGTAAATAGCAAAATTTAAAAAAATATGTTTCAAAAGTTATATAAATATTATTCACCATCAAAGTCAACCGTGCCTGATCCATCAGAGTCAATCTCCTCAATCATCATGTCCAGCTCATGCTCTGTGAGCTGATCATCTAACTCTCTCAGGATCTCTTTCAAACATGATGTAGGGATATAGCCGTTGCCTGGTTGGGGGAAAAATAAAACATTATTTATGTGTGGACAACTAAGTATTGTTATGACAATATTTTTCCATTTACATGAATATATTTCTCAATAAGAACATGGGATGAATTTACAATAAAAATCAGGAATCAATTCAAATTCTGACCAACAACTTTACTTTTCGAAACTTATTAGTATCAATTCAGATTTATAAACTTATTACTGTCATTACTGATAATTACCTGCTCAATTCAAGTTAGTAAACTTATTTATTTATTTAATACCAACTCAATTCAAGTTAATACATTGATACTAGTTATCGAACACTCAATTATTAGTTTAAGAGTCGTCCTCACTAGGGAAACCTGTTCTAAGAGGACTATCAATAATTTAAATTAATATATTACTATAATTGTGACAGAAAAGTAGCCAGAAAACAAAATGCACGCAACGATCCATGGAAAGACAGATGCTCGGTGTATGTCTAAGAGACAGAATAAAACATGAATAAATAAGGCCACGAACCAGAGTCGTTGATATTATGGATCGTGCAGTAAAATTAAAATGGCAGTGGGCAGGATACTTGGCGAGGCAAATTTATGGCAGGTGGCTATTAATAGAACCCAGAATAATAAGGTGGAGACTATGGGCAAACAAAAGAAGTACTGGAAGGCCACTGGGTCGATGAAATGGGGACTTTTGGAAGAGGCTTTTATCCCGCAGTGGAGAGAACAAGGCTAAAGAAGAAGAAGAAGAAATAATACATTATTACGATCGGTAACTACTCAATTCAAGTTAATTAGATTATAATTGTCAACAACAACTCGATTCAATTATTTGAATTTATATGGACTAATTGCTATTAATAACTAGGTACTCAATTCAGGTGCTATAAATAGTTACTCTATTCAAATTAATAAATTAATTATCTTACAATTAAAAAAAAAAATGTATTAATTGCTACCATTTTTTACAGTTTTGTAATTGAATAAATACTCATGATATCCTGATCGGTGGGTTGGCTTCCCGGAAACCAGAAATCTATCCCAACACTCTATTATTGGTTGATTTAGAAGAACTTGCGACACCTTTTAAAAAAGTAGTTCATTTTTAAAAAAAATAATTTCTTTTTTTTTTTTCATAATTTTAGAGAAACTTCGCGGTACAATTAAATGCTCTGATTTTTACCACGTATAAGAAAACATTTTTTTATAAAATTTCTCATGGCACTGAAATTCCTGTCAAGTCAATTTACTTATTACTATCAATAACTACTTCCGCCTTCAAGGTAAGATTTTTTAGTAAAATTCTTTAATATAAGAGATTTAACCTACCATCCTTATCGTAAAGCCTGAAGGCTTCCCTCAGCTCTTTCTGCATGGCTTCAGCATCTTCTTCAACAATGAACTTGGCTGCCAATGTTACGAACTCGTCAAATTCCAGGCGACCAGATTCTGTTGAATGTTTACAACATGTTACTTATTTATTCTTAAAAACATTGTGTGTTTTTTCACACCACAACAGGCCAGAAATTAACTTAGAAAAGTTGTTTTTTTGAGATGGTGCTTATGTACCTACTAAATAAGTATTAAAGTAAATTTCAATTGTAATCGCATGATCAAAATTTTTTAGTTTAAACATTTAATTGCTTCTGGAGATTCATTTTGTGATTTGCAAAAGCCTAAAATATGTTTTTATTTAGAGGTAGTAAAGTGTGCAATGTTTATTTTATTTTATTTATAATGTAATTAAGTACAGTGATGTTAAAAGATTTGAAATATTATGTTAAGTAGATTGCTTTGACAGGAGAAAAAATGTAGCGCTTCGCAATTTGCCTAAAGTAAGGTGTTAGATCATTATGATTTTATTATTTATTAACTCTTAAAAGACTGTGGTTAATAATCCCTTTGCGCGCGGTGATGTAACATCGTGTTACCACTAGTAAAAGACGGAATATTCTGAAGTTCAGACATTTGAAAAAAATGAAAAACATGGAAACAAACTGTTTAATAATTCGTTTTCCATAACTTATGTGAATAAACATATAATTTAGCCCTGTTATAGCAAATAAATTAAAAATCATAAATACGCCGCTCATGTTACGCGCGTGCGCCCCCATTGTCATTAATTGCCCATTGGCATCATTGTCATTAACCAACTGAAGGGTAAATCTGTTTTAGACGACACCCGCCGCAGAACAGCGTCTGTCTTTCCTGTTATGACCTATATCTTCGTGCTCTCTCTTGTATACGGTATATGTATAGATGTTTTGCTGAATTAGCGGACATTCATTCTTCGCGTAGCAAGGATAAATATTTTTTGAATAAACATTTAGCATAGTTATACAAATTTTACTTTCCATGTCGGGTGTGAAAATGTCCATTTGAAGATTACAAAAAATACGAATTCATCACTCAAAAAAAATAAGAGAGATATATCAAGTCTTGTGTCCTATGTCGACTTGTGTGACATCACAGCCACACAAGAGTTAACGCCTAAAGGGCTTTTACATATACAGAGATTATAAACAATTAACCATTAAAAAATACAATTAAAAATAAATACACATAAAAAACAAATGATAATACCAGAAACTAAAATACCATTATTTTTTTTATAAGAATTGTCTCTTGAAATTTGATCGAGTTTTAGCAAATATATAGATTTTTTGGTCATCAGTGAATTTGTTCCCGAGAGAGTTGAATTGTCTGATGAAATTAAACTTGTAGCATTTGCAATGTAGTTTTTTCTTGGATAAATTTGTGGCTTTATCCAAAAATATCATCAGACATACGTGTTAGGCGATTAAGCACATATTCGACAGATTTTGGCGTCAATCCAAGAACCGTTATTTGACGTTATTTGGTGTTTTAAATACCAAAATGCTTATACTACGTACATAAACGTGTTAATTTATTAACAGGAAATAATAATTGGGCTTATTTAGAAAACGCTTTCCGTTTTATAGTATATAGCCAAGAAACTGAGAATGTATTTTCATTATTTCATTAGAAGAAAAGAAATAAAAATATTACCTATTAGGGTTCTTACAATTATTTACCAATATATCTTATTTATAATTCTGAAGTAATAATGCCGTGCGTTTTTCGCATTTTGCTGTAATTTTCCGGTACCCACACTCATTTAGAAAAATATCCAAGGTTCTTATTACAAAAAATAATGCAATAACAACAATATTTTATTCATTTTACATTTCCAAATTTGAATTTTAAAGTAATTGTAACGGTTTTGTAAATTATATTAATTAATTAAAAATACTGTATGTTGAAATAGAGGTGGGTTGTGGTCTTGTGGGTAGTGTCGCGGACTAAGGATTAGGGTGTTATAGGTTCACATCCCGCTCTACCTCGACTTGTTTTCTAATTTCTAACACGGTTATTTGAGTGGAGGCTCATATTTTTTAAACAAAACACGGTTATTTACAACTAAAAGAAAATTGCCACAAAATTTTAATATTTGAGAAGGAACGCTATATTATTTAATAAAACATAGTAATAGTTCTGGTGTAACATTTATTGTAAAAATTTCAACTCACTATCTGCGTCGACTTCATCAATAAGTTCTTCCAAGATCCTTTTATTAAAGGGTTGTCCCATCATCCGGAGAATATCTCCCACCAGGTCGCAAGGTATGCTCCCAGAGCGGTCACGATCGAAACCATTGAACGCCTTCTGGAGAACTGAAATCAAAGACATAAGTTTTGTTAAGAACAACCGAGGATAAAAGACAATAATTTGTTGTTAATTTCTCGAACGTTTACGCAATAGACATGGTTTTATCCATAGAATAGTCATAGAATAGTCAAGAAACCGCGCACGCGCATCAAACTGAAGCCGACCAAACTACACTTAAATGAGTAGTTTTACGTTTTGGTCATTAGTTACTCTGTAGACGTCGCTTAGTACGCAACTGCCGATTTAAATTCAATTATGCCGCGTTGTGTTAGTGTCAAAATACTGCTGGAATTAAAAGGGAACACGAAGGGATCAGATTTCATGTGCAAGTAGCAAATAAAAAAAAAATAGATTTTAAAATTCGATTATTTTACCGTCTGTCAGATTTTTAAGTAAAACAAGGTGGAAATTCTGTTAGTATTGCCTGAGCAGTCAATTATTTACTCGGCTTTATATTAATACGCCTTAACATAATATTAAATGGTATAAATTTACCTAATATTAAATTTTTATTTTCTTTTTTTTGTTATAGTCCAGCCAGTAAAATATTTTTTTGTGGTAAAACATAACATAACATGACATAACACAAAATTATCTTATATTTGTACTATGACAATATATTGTTCACGGTCTGGCAACATTACGCGGCCACATTACGCATGCATGCAGGCGGGGGGGTTGGCAGACTTTTGAACATAGTACAATGTGTGCAAAGTTGGTTCTTCGCGCCTTGTATATTTTAGTTCTTTGGTATTATCATAAACATTAGGGGTTGAGATAATGTCCGTGAATTATAAATTTTGTTCAGTTATTTATTTGATTCATGTTCGTCATTATTTTTTTTACAAATACAACACTTTTTTGTTGCAATTTCAACATTAAAAGGCTTAACTAAACTACAAAGACAATTATTGAAATATTTTGTGTCAATTTAAATAATAAAGAGCTTTATGTTTTTTAAGACGTAATTTGGCCTTTAAACTTCGGAACGGGTCAATTTATAATCCCAACATTTTAGAGCGCATTAGAACTCTGTTTATCCGAACTACAGTCATTCGGATTCCAAAATATCCGGATCGATTTCAGCAAATAAAAAAAAATGAGATGTTATAATACCAAATAAAAAAGATAAACGAGTTTCTTTGACTAAGCAATTAACTTTGCTGGACATATTTTAATAAAGTGATACAAGAGTAAATTTTGAGTTTTCTTTAAAAACATTGCCTCAATTTAATGGTTCATCAAACTATCCAGATTTCTGTGTATCAGGATAACGTCTGGTACTTAGTAATCCGGATAATTGAAGTGTATATGTACCGAGTTACTGCTTAAGAGCTAGGCAATAAACACCATTTGTTCTTCCCGAATGCAGGACAAATTTACCGTTGATGATACCTGTGGGGAAAATGATTGGTCTTTTGAGCAGCCTGCCGAGAGAGGTGGATCTTTTCCACAGCTTTAGACTCTTCCTCTCTAACTTTGCATTATAATTCGTATTAGTGACTTAGTTGTCATTGTTTAATATTGTTTTTATAAATTACATGTTGTACCATAAAAATCTATTGTGCACTCTTTTAAAAACATGTTTTTTTAAATACCTAATAATTTATGTAGGTACATTGTAATGGGCAGTTGTGCTATATTGTACATTTAAATTAATAAATAGCGCTTAAAAATTAAGTAGTTATTTTTTATGTTCACGTACTCATATGTGCGTTTTTATAATTTATCTACAATTTTAAGTTTGTAGGTAGTATTTTGAAAAATCACTCTAAATTTCTTATTCTTTTTTCGTAAACTGTATTAAATAGAGTTAAGTAAGTATATCAATTACTGAATTAGCTATTAAATTAATAACACTATATATAATTAGACAAAACGCTTTTCAGCTCAAAATAATAAAATTACAAATTAGTACAAAATCGACGTTTGGTAAAATGATATATCCGTATTCTGGAACAAATAGAGCAATTCATTTTTTTAAAGATCTTAAGAATGATAATTATTTTGGAGATATTCCAAAAAAGAATCATCTTACAATACTAAAGACTCATTTTCTTTTAAAATGTTGCCAAAAAATAATATATTTTGTGATAAAAACAGGCGTGTACCAAATTTAAGAATGAATTTTGATGAACAGATAGAAAACCTTCTGTAAAGTGACATTATTAATAAAATAAAGGTTTTCGATTACAATATAATTGGTTTTTATTTCAGTTTTATTTGAACCTATAATAATCATTATTATAAGGTTATGTTTATCTTATAATTTGTGCTTGTTCTTTAAGACAATAGGTTTTAGATATAGATATTTATTTTACTACAGAATCACTTTTTTACTAATTAGAAACTACCTGGTTTTTGGTAGGGTTTTTCTAATAATGCTTGTTTCAATATATTATGTTAAATTTGTATTCGTTGAGGTATGTGTATACTATTACAGCTAGCATTTTAATTTGGTGTTATTCTTGTATTGTTTAATAATTGTGTTCATGTTTTTATTATTATTATTTAAAGGAACGAAAAAAAACATTGAGCCTAGTAAAAAAAATGTTTGCTAAAGCAACAAATTTTATAAATTAAATTTGTTGGCATAATTTTAACAACAAAAAACAGCGTTTGTAAAATTTATGACTGGAAATATAAAAAATATATAATTTAGATGCTTCAGATTTAATATTTGTAATTTTATTATCTAATTTTTATATGCTGCGGATGGTTGTAAAGAGTCAAATATACACCATCGTTTTGGTATTTCGTGTATTTTCTCGTCGTTTTATTGGTATTACTCAGTTTTACCTGTTTACGTGCGATTTATAATTCCTAAATAAACAATATCAAACA